>NW_004955434.1:9651406-9697869 GCF_000276665.1 Chinchilla lanigera | reverse complement strand
TTTTTTGGTTTTTCTCCGGTACCGGGAACCGAACTCACGACCTTGCACTTGCCAGGCAGGCGCTTTTGCCGCTGAGCTAAATCCCCAGCCCTAACCAGATCCATCTTGTGAAGAGTTCACAACTGCTAAACTACAGCATGACTTCCATCTGAGGCCCAAAGATCAGCTCTCTGGAGAAGGCCCTTGACTTCGGTTTCCCCTACACCGACCCTTCTCAGCTCAAAGCAGCTAGATGGAAATTATGCCCCTTCTCCCCTACCCACAGTTAGGGATACTTCTTCAGAGAGGGGAATATTATAGATAGCTAAGTACTAGGTAGTGAGACAGGGCTGGGCCCTCAAAGGAGTCAGTGCAAAAGATGTGAATCCATCAGGACTGTGACTGGAGGCACATTTGAAGATTAAAAGCACAACGGCTAGTTTTACATACTTCCCTCTCACCCTTTTGGGATTTCTCATTGTTTCATTGGGGTGGGCCATCCTCTCCCACCTACTAAGGCTAGGACTAAGACTAAGACTGGTAAGATTAAAGATAAGGCCAAGACTACAGATTATCAACCAAGGTTAACGATGTCACTCATGTACTCTTGCTACCACTGGATCAGTATTACCTAAGCGACTATACTTGCAATCTTATTGGTTGATCATAATCTTGACCCATAATGTACCTGCCTCATGATTTTACTCTATAAAATTCCTTTTAGGGGTTGGCTTGCTGGCAACCCATTCGGGACCTCTCCTGTCTCTCAGGAGCTATTCCTCGTCCCCACTCCTATTTTCCAATAAATTTTCCCACTCTTAAAGAAAAAATCTAGAGTATACAAACTATTCCGACAGTTAAGATAACCAATTCAATAGGAAAATAAATAATGAAATCTTTGACACAGAAATCCTTATCATATCTTTTGATATGTCATGTACCAAATCCTTATTGACAAAATAAATGAATAAAGAAATGCAAATGGTCAACATATGGAACAATATTCACTCTTTCCAACAATGACAGAAGCTTAAAAAGTCTGACAGTATCAAACACTGGAAAGGAATTAAGAAACATCCTGTTAGTAAAAATGTAAACCTAAGCCAGGCATGCTGATGCACGCCTATAATCCCAGCACTTGGGAGGCTGAGGCAGGAGGACTGTTGAGTTTGAGGCTAGCCTGAACTACATAGTGAGTTTAAGGCCAGCCTGAATTACATAGTGAAATCCTGTCTCAAAAAAAAGAAAAAAAAGGTAAACCTACACAGTCATTTCAGCAGTATCAATTAAAACAAAACTATTTAGACTCTATGGCAGTGGTGGTGAACCTGCGGCACGTGTCACAGTGGGCTGTTTGGATCATCGAAAGTTCTAAAGAGTTTGCTATCACTGCCCTATGGTATAGCAGAGGACTTTTATTTTTTAGTATACACCAACCAATGCATTTTATTATGTATATATTATGTATTTGTGTAAATAATTTACTTTGTTTTCCAGTTAACGAAAGTCCAAAATATATATAAAAGTAAACTAAATATATTATTTATAGTGATTTAAAAATTAATGGGCAGACATTTCAATGAAATTAACCTTTGATTCTTCAAAAACAAAAACTACTGTTATCTTCAGAGCAGTTACTCAGGATATAAGATATAGGCATGAGGTATTGTCCAAACAATATTAGCATAAACCTTTCTTTTCAATGAACTAAGAGAAACTAGCAGTATAACTATCTTATCTTTCTTGTTTATATATATATATATACACACACACACACACACACACATATATATACACATATATATATTTGAGCAAAAAACTTTTTCTTCATTTTTAGATATGTTTAAATACACAAATACCATCATACAACTGCCTATAGTAGACTGTACAACATGATGTACAAGTTTGAAGCCTAGGGTACAGCAGCTATATATGTACAATAAAAGATCAGTGGCACAAACAGCATTACTATTTCATCTAAGTTTGTGTAAATACACTATGATGTATGTTAAAGAAAACTTTCATGGCTCTAATTCAGACCTTTTCTCTCCTCTAAATTTGCTATGATTTAATGAATGCTTTTTTTTTCCTTTTCATTGTTTAAAACAGGGTTTCACTATGTAGTTTAGGCTGGTTTTGAAATCACTATGTAGTCCTGGCTGGCCTCAAATTTGCAATGATCCTCTTGCCTCAGTCTCCCGAGTGCTGGATTACAGGCATGTGCCAATACAGTAGGCCAGGCCAATTTAGTGAATCCTTCTCCTAATGATGCAGAATTCTCGTACAAGGAAGTTGGATTTCTGAAAATAAACTGTGTTAAAATTAGAAACTGTTAACCTCTGTTACGCTCTTCTTTTCCAGAAAGAATTAACTAATTAAGAGTGAGCTGGTAAGAAATTTCATAAGCCAGGCACGGTGGTGTACCCCTGTAATGCCAGCACTCGAGAAGATGAGGCAGAAGGATCACCACAATTTCGAGGCCAGCCTGGGCTAAATAGCAAGACCCTGTCTCAGAAAGAAAAAAAGAAATTAACTATGATTTACAATTTCAAGACCTACTAAACTCATATTTGAACACACAGATGAACACATTCTAAAACTGAACACAAACTATGTCTGATTTATCCCTGACAGTTTCCTTCATTAACTTCACTGCAAATTCTAAAACATAAGAAACTAAGATGACCTTCAACCATTCTGCCACTGATCTGTATCACTAATGAGGAGATATTCTGATATAGAATGGAATATTTTATAAATAAAAATCATTTATCAAAGGTTAAGTGACCTCTGAGGTAGAAAAAGTCATTTAATAAGACTTTTACCACAGTTGAAGACTAACTGCAAGAAGGATGCTAGAAACAGCCCTAAGGCAAAAACTGAAAGATTCTAGAGATAGCTGACCTGTTTCCTCAGGTGGTGGAAAATGGAAAATTACATGTAGTCTGAGGTTAAGCTGCTGTCACATAACACAGGAAAGCTGAGGCTACTCTAGAAAAACTCATGTGACAAACTCTTACAGAAGAGAAAGAAGAGACAGTAGCACTTCTATAACTGAGGAAACCACAGACTAAATTATGCTGCTTCTATTCTTCAAGATACTATAAGCCACTCTAGGTTATTTTGCCTTTTTCCTGTTCGTTACTTCCCAAATAAATCCCAGTGTAGAAGATGGATGGATGTGGTGCAACAGGACGAAAGCAGTATAGTATTAATGGTTAAAACACAGACTTTGGAAATGTAACACTGATCTCTGAATCCTGGCTGCACCATTCTTCCCCACGAGTGTGGGTGAGTTACTGTGCCTTTCTGTACAGCAATTTGTACAGTAATTGTACCTAATTACCGCACTGGAATTAACTGAAAATTAACAAGTGTTCAGAGCAATGTCTTTAAACTACCTAAGTGTGTATAATGGCACAAACAGCATTACTACTGTCAAAAACAAACATTTTTCCTTTACTTTGCTCAAACCCATATTTGACCATTTTTTTCAGGTTTTAAAAATATATACTCCTAAATTAAAGAAGGTAATTTTACTTTCAATTTAAAAATGGGTTCTGCAGAAAAACCAATAAACTTCCTAACCTAAATAATTCAATTAGAAAGTAGTCCAATATACATATATGCAACAGGCTGACTATAATCTATACAACTTTATGTATAGGAGTTTATTTATTGGTTGATTGACTGATTGATTGATTGTCTTTTTGAAACAGGGTCTCGCTATGCACTTTAGGCTGGCCTTCAGCTCACTTTCTAGCCCAGGCTGGTGTCGAATTAGCAATGATCTTCCTGCCTCAGTTTTCCAACTGCTGGGATTACAGGCGTGCGCCACCAGGCCTGGCCTGGAGATTTTTATTTTATTCAGCAGAATAAAATTTTATTTTATTCAGCAGAACAGTATTTTATATTATTCAACTTACTGAAGTTCTATTCTAGCAAAAAGGTACATTATCAAGTAGATAAAACTGTATCTATACATATTTTAATTACTTAAAATCTTAGAAATGAAGTAAAAATTTGACGAAGAAAAAATATATTAGTGGCAACAACAGTTGTCTTCTATTAATTTTCCCATAAGCCAGTTACTTATCCAAGCATTAAATATGAATAACATCATTCAACCTATGAAATGACTACTACTATTATGCCACTCTACAGATGAGGAAGCAGTTTACGCAGTATTAAATAACTTGAAAGAAGACAAACAGCTGCTAAATGCCAGACCTGACATTCAATTTGAAGTCTATCTGATACCAAAACCTAGTCTTCATGTTGCTCTAATACAGTGGACATTTTATTTGAGCCCAGGTATTGAAATCTAAAATCTCTAATAAAGAGAGAATGCCAAATGGGGAAAATTTTTTTTAAATTTAGTTTTCTACCCCAAGGTTTATAGTACAAAGCTGATACATTGTCAGTACTATTTAGTTAAGTGGTATCTCATGTAGTCTTAAAATAAGGTGAGAAAATTTTATCTGGAACAGAAAAGGTGGGTCTCAACATACTGTAATGGAACATGAAAATATATGTATCTATATTAGCTGAATTAAAGAATACAGCATTTTCTCTATCTTAAGAGAAATTATTTCTTTAGCCTGCAAGTTCAATTCAGTTGATTTTGCTTATTGCTTTTGATTTATAAGATAATGTTGGAATCAAGCACTAAAAAGGAATTAGATGTAATAGTCCAGAAAGCACAAGTAAATAAAATTTTAGACACTGATTACAATAACTACACAAAATCTTCAAAAATTTAAAACTCAGAATGAAAAAATAAGCTTGACATTATATAGAAAACACAAGCTAAAATTTCTAAATAAATTATAATGTCCATATCATTTTAAGCAGCATATTTGTGTCAAAAAGATTTCTCATTAAAGGTTTTATATTGAAAATAACCTGATAAATTAATTTCAATTTTGTGTGCTTTAAAAAAGATTGCCAAAATTTAACCAATGCCTCAACATTATATATGTGTGCGCGCACACACACACACACACACACACACACTCACTCATAGTTATTTTTAACAAGTGGTTATAACACTAGGCGAATTTAGATAGTTCCTTAGAGTCTATGATAAAATGATCTGACCTATATTCTATATGATCTAGGGTAGCCTTTCTCAAAGTATATTCTCAAGAATATTAACAGCTGAGCATGGCGGCGCATGCCTGTAATCCCAGCGCTAGGGAGGCTGAGGCAGGCGGATCATTAGGAGTTCGAGACCAGACTGGGCTACAAACTGAGCTCAAGGCCAGCCTGAACTGCACAGGGTGACCCTGTCTCACAAAGACAAAAAAAGAATATTAACAAATGTTACTTACACAAACAATTCTCAAGGTGGCATGTTTTGGGAAATCATCAGTTTGTTTTTGCCCTGAATTTTTCAAACCCACTGATTTTAACTACATTAAATATAATTTCCTGGGGTTTTTGTGCTTATTTAGTTTGGTCTTACGTCTTTCTGAAGTATGGGAGATTGAATTCAGCACTTGGCAATGAGCTACATCCCTTTAATTTGAAACAAGGTCTCACTAATTTGCTGCGTTACACAGGTTGGGCCTACACTTCTGATTACCCCGCCTGTGGCTACCAGTGTGCTGGGATTACAGGTGGGCACTACCATCCCCTGGTATCATTTCCACATTTTAAAAATTTTAGAAAATTTACGTAGCTACTATCAAAAGTATACAAGACTCACTGTATCTTTACTAACAGAATACTAATTTTAAAATATACAAATACTTTATATATTGAAATGTGAGTTTAAAAAATTGAATTTGACATCTTATTTTATTTGGATAGTTCTGGGGTTGACCAGTTACTCTTATGTTTTCAGTCATTGCATTTCCTCTTATGAAACTGATTTTATATCTATTACAGTCTATGTATTTAGTGGCAATTTGTGTAAAAACAGTAAGCCTTAGCCCTACCTTCTACAAATGATTTCCCTATGTTTGTTACTTGTTTCATTCATGTTTTTTCTTTCTATTAATCTTCAGAAATTTAAATTTCAAATAACAACACCTACGTCCCTTATGAATTTCTTATATATCTACTGAATTCTGGATGTCTTCTACCATCTAGAAATGTGATGCTCATATTTAAATCTAGCTGGGTTTTTTTCTTTTTCTTTTTTTTTTTTTGTTGTTGTTTTTGGTTTTTTGAGACAAAGGTCTTACTATGTAGTCCAGGCTGGCCATGAACTCACTATGTAGCCCAGGCTGGCCTCAAACTTCTAGCAATCCTCCTGCCTTAGCCTCCCTAACCTCACATGCTGAGATTACAGGCATGTGTCACCATACAGGCTTATATCTAGCTTCACAGCACAAACTTTTACTTAAAAAACAAGTGATGACATGGTTTAAAATTGTATGTTCTTTTATTTTGAAGGTAAAGCATGCTATTGAGAAAAATGCAAAATATATACAGCTATGTAGTTTAAAGGGCCAAAGTCCATGTTCCCCCAAATTTTAGTCAAGAGGTAACAACTGTCTCGGGTATTGTTTTCTGTGCATGTACAAAACCACAGCCAAAACTTACTAACATTTCACCTCTTCCCCTCACGACCTTTTAGCTTTTCCTAACCAAGACTAGAGAATGGTAAAGGTAGAATATATTATTAGTAATTTGAAATGTCAAAGAAGGATATAACACATTCCTCAAGATTCTGAGACTTCATTATAGAATTTTTGGTTCAAGAAATGATAGTTCAAAGACCTGGTAATTTATAAAATACTATTTTTGAAATGCTGGCTTATTTCAATAACTTCAGACAACTCAAAATGGCAATGTTTTTCTCAACATAAAGGATACAAATCAAATATTACAAAAATAAAAGCTAGTAACTTACTTGGGGTACACTGGTTCATAAAGGTACTTGTCCCCGCTTGAAGATGTAATATGAAAAAATAAGATGTAGCCATCTGCCGTCTGAAAAAGAAATTTTATCAATCATGAATTAAAGTATAAGGCTAAGACTGCCACCCTAAATTTTAACTTTATATGTTCTCACTTTAAGAACAATCTCACTCTTCAACAAACTTCCTTTGAAAATGTTCAAATGGAAAGGGGAGAGTAAGAGTGGGAGCCAGGGAAGGAAAGGAAAAGAAAAAAAGAGGCCAGAAGGACAAATTAGAAACAAAGCTTTGGTAAATGAGGACAGGAAGAAAGATCGAAGGGAGAGGAAGGGAGTGCGGAAAAAAAGAATCAAGGTATGTTATGTACAGGTACAAATTCCCTATGATGAATGTGCTCATTATTTATATCGAAAGTATGCCAATAAAAATTTTTTTAAAAAGTAACTTCCTTTCAAGGATAGCCTAATTATGCAAATAAAACTTCCTGTTTTAATATAATCCATTGTAGAAAGAAAAGCTTTTACAAATTTAAAAATATTTCCTAAAGATTTAACTGAAATTAATACTTCATAAATTATTATAGATATCTTCAAAATAATTATTTAGTAATAGATGACTGATTATTTTGCAAAATACACAGAACATTACAAATACTACACTAACATGGCAAATAATTATTCCAAGATGTAAAGCAACAAGGCTATCAAACAGTAACAGTATGTAAAAATGCTTCACTCTTCTGAAACTTTATATATTAACTTCAAAGTGGTATATATATATAGTTGAAAATTAATCTCTTGCTCTCTGACTTATTATAAAATATAGCCTGTTGTCTAGTTATTTGCTGAGACAAAACACCCAATGCCCAAAATTAAAGAAGGAAAGCTTTATTTAGCTCACAGTTTTGAGAGGTTTTAGTCCATAACCAGCTGGCTCTAAAGCAGGGTGAGACGACAAAAGGGGAACCGTTTAAGGTGGCACAAGCCAGCAAAAGAGGAGAAACAAGCCTCTTTTTTTCCCTTATACTGTATGTAGGCAACCTGCCCTTGGGTAGGTGTAGCACTCATACCATCTCTGTGCCCTGTTGCACAGGTTCAGGATGTTTAAAAAGTGAGGACCCTGACCCCCTGCTGAGTTATTTAAACTTCTAAACTTCTCAAGTAAATTTCTCAAGTTGACACAATAAACAACATCCTAGAGAGATAAGGGCATGTCCTCTACACCCTAGGATGTAGAACTGCTGAGTTAGTTAATCTTTCAGACTTCTTAAGTTGACACAGGTAACATTCATTATACCTGTGATACAAAAGAAAAACAAAGCAAATCTTGAATTTCCAGAATTGAACATCAGTGAATTAAAGCAAATATCTAATTTTAAACTGTGAACATTTAAACGTGAAATCTGAACATTGTAAGCTAATGAAACATCTTTAGAACAGAAATTACATTAAAAACAAACAGTGCTATTAAATGATCATGGCACAGTCTGTGATTTGTGAAGCTTAACCATGTTACATTTACATAAATAGTATATTAAAAAAACAACATATGGCCATTTCTAATGAAACATTTTCAAATGTAAGTGTGAAGCGTCAAATGTTTTCTCCAAAGTATCTGATACTAACAGTAAATTCCTATCATTTTAGAGGTGACTGGGTAACTACCCAATGCAGAATCAAAGAAAGTAAAATTATGCAAGGTTTCAAAATTTCTTTCCAGTACTTCCTGCTTTTCACTTAAAAGAATCACAGTGGAAAACACTTTCTTCAGCAAAGCCAGGTTTGTCTTTTAACTACAAATCTTACTATTTTATATGTATTCTCAAAACCTATAGTTCAACTTATTAGGATACAAAAGAAAAAAGATAAAGACTATTCAAGTGAGATCATCTTTCTAATTCTTTGTTGTTTTTTTTGTTGTTGTTGTTTTTCTCCGGTACCGGGAACCGAACTCACAACCTTGCGCTTGCCAGGCAGGCGCTTTTGCCGCTGAGCTAAATCCCCAGCCCCATCTTTCTAATTCTTGAGAGGAATTTTATGTTCTTGCCATATGGAGAACATTGAAGCAAAAGGAAAATGGCTTCAAATCAAACTATAGCAAACAGTAAACACATATAGAATGTTCAACATTTTAAACTTTGGTACCTTATTTGGACTGGAAAACAAATGTAGTATGGGTTCATACTGAAGATGGGTAACATTAATAGAGAAATTCTATCCAGAATATTAATCACTGAAGGCCAAAACTTCAATATTTCAGAGTATCAAGTGATGATAACACATTCAGAAACCTAGTAAGTGCTGGGATCATCCAGCATGGATGTGGGTGGGCTCTGTCTGCCTCCTTTGTCTACCAGTGACAGTGAAGACACACCCTGAGTTGGACACTACCACAAAACTGTAGACTCCAGTCTTAAAATCACAGAGGAATCATGTTTTTCCTTTTTATTCTCTTTTTTTGTTTTTTCATGAGTATGAATACTGCTTTTAATTTTCTGTTTGTTTTGTGTAGTTGTTTTTCTTTCTTTCTCTCCTATCTTCTTCACCAGTTTTCCGAAGCTTGGGTAATTGTCCCTGTCCTTCAGCTTTGGTTCTAGTCTCTTTCTCCGATTTCTCCATTTTTCCTCTTACCCTTTACCCATTAGGGTAAAATCACTCTACTAGGGGGATATTTACTGTACATAATTTTCTGATTTTAGATTGTTATGTAACTATAAAATCTTGGGCCTGTAGTTTAAGATGACAAATTAACAATGATCACAGTTTGTCACTTTCTAGATGGCTTAATACTATTAATATAGCAACAGGTGAGTTTTACTAATGAAATGGTCATCGCTAAATTTCTGTGTACTTAGGGTTTGTTTTACATAATGTTTTCTTTGTACTTTTCTTGTAGAATTAGCTTAGTTCAGTACAACGGCACATAAAGAGCCAGAGTTGCACGTTTGGGAAGAGGCTGAAAATGAGTCATTCATCAGGTGATTTGTGCACTAATGACATGACGATGATGACGATAACAACGTGTCAATGATGCATCAATGACAATGCATCAATGATGACTTATGACATTGGTCATTTGAGCCAAAGTTGCTGTGATAGTGAAATGGAGCAAGAACTGACCGAGAAAAACACAGAAAGTGAAGACCTCCTTGATTCAGATGAGGAAGACAACAGCAATGTTGAGTATATATCTGACTAGTCAAAATGCAAAAACATGATCACGTATGCCACAACGATCCACGGTTAGAACTAGATCTGAAAATGTAATTAGGTTCTTGGCAAGAGTGAAACCTATGGAATGACAGCACTGTGATTCAATGCTGGAAACTGTAGCAGATGATACACTACAAGATGTTGTGAGCTACGCAGATGACAAAAGACAATAAAACATTCTTTATGCACCTTCAGTCATACTTGAAAATGTGTATGCCATCTTATTATCTGAACTGAAAGCATTCATTGGTCTGCTTTACTTAGGACTCCCCCATGGTAAAATCCCAGGAATGTAAAAGAAGGGATGGGTATGGGCTTGAGGTTTGCAGAGAAACAATGACACTGAGGAGATTTGCTTTCCTTCAAAATTCCCAGAGGTTTGATGACAAAACCACCCACTAAGAAGAAAAAGAATGAATAATCTGGCTGCTATCTGCTCACTGTTTGAAATTAAAGAAGAAATTAAAAGTTTCTACAATTAAATGATAGTGCCAGTACAACCTATCAGAACTTGAGGGATAAAATGAAAGCAGTCCTACAAGGGAAATATATAGAAGTGAATTCCCACAGCACAAAAACCAAGCAAGCTAAAATAAATAACCTCATGTTGAACTTCAAGCTTCTAGAAAAAGAAGAGCAAGTTAAATCCAAAGAGCATAGAAGGAAGGAAATTATAAAGATCACAGTAGAAATTAATACAACTGAGAACAATACAAAGAATCAATGAATCAAAGAGTTGGTTCTTCAAACTATAACTATTACAGGCAGTTGAACATGGCCGGGCCCTCACCACAGAAGAAAATTGCAGCTAGAAGCACATTCATTAAAGGCCAGGCTTCAAGAAAAAAAGCAATGACTACACTCACATATTTCCCACAGGGATGAACAGCAGTGATTAATATTCTAAATAGGCATTAATCACCCTGGGTTGAGACCAAAACCTCCGAAGCGGATTCCTTTCTGGAAAACCCACATTTCTTTTATGTACACTTGCTCTGTGACTTGCTTCCCAATTTGATCCCCATTTAATCAATGTTACCTATACAGCTATATTTGTTCTAATCTTATTGGTTCACCACAGTTTGTACCACTCACTCCCACCTTGTGATTTCACACTGGATCAGTATTCCCTAAGCTACTATACTTGCAACCTTATTACTTCATTATAGTTTTGTCCCACCTTGAACCCACCTCACTTCATGGCTTTGCCCAAATAAAACAGCACTGAGAGGCAGGGTCAGCAGGCAACCCACTTTCTAGGACCCATTTTGTCTCTCTCAGACAGAAGCTATCTTTCAGTAAATTCTTCCTACTCTAAACCTCTGCTGTTCCTAGAATTCTGATACAGGAAAATAAAAACGATACCTGGGACGAGTTTGTGTTCTCTAAAATCGAAAAATGAATTTTAGGAACAATGGAGGTTAAGAGCACAATATATTTATTGAGAGAAAGAAAGCTTCTGTCCAACAGAGGGACAGAAGGGGGCCCAAGTGGGTTGCCCAAGACTGTCTTTTCTAGGGACTTTTATAGAGCAAAACCATGAGGTGAGGTGGGTCCAAAGTAGGGGGAAAATGGAAAACTACAAGGTGGGCATGAGGCAGGGTAAAACTATGGTCAGCCAATAAGAATTGTTCAGGTAAAATTGATTAAATTGGGATCAAATGAGGAAGCGAGTCACAGCAGGCATGAATACAGAACAGGGGCTTTTCCTGTAAGGGGTTGGGTCAGTGACTCTTCAAGGTGATTGCTACTTATTTAGAATACCAGTCCCTGATGTCCATCCCTAGGGAGGTATGTGGGTGCATTTGTTTAATCTTTTCCCTTGAGGTCTGGCCCACAGCAAATACATATCTTGTCTTTCATGTTGGCTCCTTTGAGGGCTTGGCCCTGTCTGACTGCCTATAATATTTCTATCTAACTCAGCTGCCTGTAACACTTGATTTTAGAGAACACGAAATTGGCATTTTGGACATCTAGCAGATTGGGACTTGTAATATTTCCTTCATATTATTTGGAGGTCCATATATCATTCCTATATTATACACCCTACATCAAAATGATTAAACAGACAAATACTTAGCCAACCATATCAAAAGGGTGAAATCACAATGGAGCTTAGAGAAATCCAGAAGATCCTCCATATTTACTTTGATAATATGTACTCTAAAAAGATGGAAAATTCAGAAGAAATGGACAGATTCCTAGATACATATGAATTACCAAAGCTGAGTCAAGAAGATATAAAAACTCTAAATAATCCAGTATCAGCCAATGAAAAGTAAGAATGAAAAAAGTACAAAAAAGAAAAGCCAAGATCCCGATAGAATCACTGAATTATGTAAGGAATTTAGAGAAGAAATAACAGCTCTATTCCTCAAACTCTTTAATGAATTTGAAAGGGAAGCAATACTCCCAAACGCATTACTGGAAGCAAGTATTAACCTGATATCAAAACCAGGGCAGGATCCAACCAAAAAGAACTATAGCCCAATCTCCTCGATGAACAGAGATCCAAAAATCTTCATTAAGATACAGGCAAATAGAATGCAGCAAACCATCACAAAAAGATTACACACCACAACCAAGTAGGATTCATCCCAGGGATACAGAGATGATTCAATATATGCAAATGAATAAATATAATACACACCATTAACAGAACCAAACACAAAAACTACATGATTATCTCAATACATGCAGAAAAAGCCCTGAGGAAGTTCAACACTCACCCATGATAAAAACCCTTCAGAAAATGGGAACAGATGCTCTGTATTTAAATCTGATGAAAGCCTTCTATGGCAAACCAACAGCCAACATTATACTAATAGTCAAAAACCAAAAGGTTTCATTCCAAATCAGGAAGAGGACAAGGAGGCCTAGTATCACCACTCCTACTCAATATAATTCTACAAAGAGCCAGATTAGTCAGACAAGAGAAAGAAATAAAAGGAGTAAGGATAGGAAAAAGAAGTTAAATTATCGTTATTTGCAGGTGACATGACACTGTGTGTACAGGACCTCAATGCCTCCACTAAAAGATTCCTAGATTTAATAACCAAATTCAGCAGTGTAGTAGGATGTAAAGTCGACACTCAAAAAGTCAACAGCATTTCTGTACACAAACTCACAGAGAGGAAATGAGGGCTATAAACACCATCAAGAAAAATGAAACAGGAATCAATTTAACAAAGGAAGTAGAAGTCCTTTACATTGAAAATTACTGTACTCTGAAAAAGGAGATGGAAGAGGATCAGAAATGGAAAGATATCCTCTATTGTCAGATAGGCAAAACCAACATAGTGAAAACGGCCATACTTCCAAAACTCTTACACAGATCTAATGCAATCTCAATCAAAATAACAGAAACATGCATCACAGGACTAGAGAAAACAATCCTAAAATTCATTTGGAACTAGAGAACACCTAGAACAGCAAAAGCAATTCTTGGTAAAAAGGCAAGGTGGGCAGCATCACAATCCTCTACTTGAAATTATACTATAAAGTGGTAACAACAGCATGGTATTGGGACATAGACCTGAGGATCAATGGAAGAGATCAGAAGATGCAGAAAGAACTCGAAACACACTCAGCCACTTTATCTTTGACAAAGGGGCCAAACACCTTCCTTCAAAGAAAAAGGCCTCTTTAATAAATGGTGGTGGGAAGATTGGTTTTACACATGTCATTGATTAAACCTAGACACATATCCCTCACCATGCACTAAACTCAAAATGGATCAAAGATACAAATATTAAAACAGAAACACTTTGCTGGTAGATAAAATAGGTAAAACTCTTGAAGACATTGGTGTAAGCAACGACTTTATGAACAAAACCTTGACAGCACAGGAAATATTACAAAGAATCAACAACTGGGATCTCATCTTATTAAAAAGCTTTAGCACAGTAAAAGAAACCACCAACAGAGAACAAAGAGACAACCCACAGAATAGGAAAAACGTTTTACCAGCTGTTACTCAGACAAAACACCAATATGCAGACTATACAAAGAACTCAAAAACATCAGACCCTCCAAATTTGAAGACCCAATCAAACAATGGGCATCTGAAATGAACAGACAATTCTCAGAAGTATGAACAATAAATATAGGAAAAATGTTCAACATCACTGGTCATCCAAGAAATGTAAATTAAAACTACACTGAGACTCCATCTCACTCCAGAAAGAATGGTTATCATCAAGAAATCAACCGATAACAAATACTGGCAAGGCTGTGGGCAAAAAGGAACCTTTCTACACTGTTGGTGGGAATGTAAATTGGTACAAAGATAGAAATCAGTGTGGAAATTCCTCAGAAAAAATAATTTAACCATTCCCCTTCCTGGTATCTTCCCAAAACATTTATAAGTATCATACTACAGTGACATATTCACAATGATGTTTACAGCAGCACAATTTATAATTTATAATAGCTAAATCTTGGGAATAGCTCAGATGTCCATCAATGGAGGAATGAATAAAGGAAATGCGGTTTTTAAATACAATGCAGTAGTACTCTGCCATAAAGAAGGAAAAACCTGAGACTTTTTTAGGTAAATGGATGCACCTTGAGACTAGACTTTTAAATAAATTGGACACATTTGTTTAAATATTGTGTTGTTTCTCTTGTATAAGAAACTCTAAGTGTAATGGATGATAGATTTGGGAAGTAGGAAGAAAATGTTCCAATTAGAAGGGAAGTAGGAAGGGAGATGGGGGAAAGGGGGAAAAAAACAAGGCAAAAAATGGAAACAAAGTTTTACAAATAAGGAGAGGAAGCGGGGCTGAGGGAGAGGAAAATGGTGGAAAAAAGAAGACTCAAGATATATTATGTACAGGTACAAATTCCCTATGATGAATGTAATCATTATGTATATCAAAAGAATAACAATAAAATTAATTTTTAAAAATTAAAGACAAAACAAGTCTATGGACTGGAAGAATTATTATTAAGACAACAATTAGCCGGGCATGGTAGTGCACACCTGTAATCCCAGCACTCAGAATGCTGCAACAGGAAGACTGCCACAAGTTCAAGGCCAGCCTGTACTAGATAGGTGAGTTGAAGGCCAGCCTGGACTACATAGCAAGACCTTGTCTCAAAAACTCAAAATAAAAAACAAACAATAACAACAACAACAACAACAACGTTTCCCAAAGAGATCTACAATGCAATCCCTATTGTTATGGCTTCTCCCTGATACTCCCCCAAGGTCTCACGCACTCACAGATGGGGCTTTTTGGAGGTAGCTGGCTCTAGGGCAGTGATGGTAACTTTCAATGATAACAAATACCAGGGGGCAGCACATGTGCCATAGCTTTGTCACCACTGATTTAGGGTGTGTGAATATGGATTAAGGGTATGTGATAACTAAATCAGTCCATTGACTGGTTTAGCATATTTCTGGGTTTTGAATAATGGGAAACCCCACCCTGGTTGGTGGGTGGCACCAACCAACAGGCTTGTAGCCTGAATGGAATAAAAGGGAAAACAAGTTCAATATTTTGGTGCTTCCTGCTTGCACCACTGTCATGGACTGTTTCTCCTCTGCAATGCCCCTCTGCCATATCGCTCTGCTTTGGAGCCAGTGGACTATGAACTGAAACCTCTACAAACTGTGAGCTAAAATAAACCTTTCCTCTAACTTCTGGGTGTCAGGTATTGTGTCTCAGCGATAAGAAAAGTAACTAAGATACCAACCAATATCCCCCTGGAATGTTTTACAGAATAAGAAAAACTATTTCCAAACTTCATAGAGTGATTAAATGAGCCAGTATAACTAAATTATCTTGAAAGAGAAGAGTGAAATTGGAGCAATCTACTTCTTCATTTCAAAACCAACTACAAAGCTACAGTAATTAAAACTGTGGGTAATTATATAAGGATAGACATACAGAACAATGAAATAGACTATCCAGAAATAAACCCAAAAGGCAGGGGCTGGGGATTTAGCTCAGTGGCAAAAGCACCTGCCTGGCAAGCGCAAGGTCGTGAGTTCGGTTCCCGGTACCGGAGAAAAACCAAAAAATAAATAAATAAATAAATAAACAAACAAACAAACAAACAAACAAACCCAAAAGGCAATGGCCAAATTACTCCCAAAAAGGATGCCAATATCATTTAATAAAAAAAAAAAAAAAGAGTACTTTAACATATGGTACTAAGACAACTGGATATCAAATACAAAAATGAAGCTGGACTGTTATGCCATCTACAAAAATTAACTCAGAATGGATCAGAGACTTAAACTTAAGAGCAAGAGCTGTAAAACTCTTCGAGGAAAATATGAAGGAGTATCTTCATGGCACTATACTTGATAATGATTTCTGGCAAATGACAACCAAGGTACATGCAATAAAAAACGTAAGTTATACTTTTTCAAAATTACCTTTTGTACTTCAATGGACCATAGGAAGAATTTTTTTAAAAAAAAATCAGAGAATAGGAAAAAATATTGGCTGATCATGTATCTCATAAAGGATCAATGATAAGAATATATATACCAGTGATGGTGAGCCTTTCAGAGACAATTGCCCAAACTGCAACTCAAAATCCACTTACTTATCTCAAAGTGCCAACAATGCAATTAAACCCAAATACTGATGTTTTAGTTTACAAAAACAACATGTGTGTCATAGGTTTACCACCACTAATACACAGAATAATGCAAAAATAATCCAATTACAAACTGGGCAAAGAATCTGAATGAGCATTTCTCCAAAATGATATAAATGGATGACAAGTACATAAAAAGATGGTCAACAGCATTAGTCATTAGAGAAGTACTAATCAAAACCACAATGAGATACTCTCCTCTGCCTTTTAGGATGAATACTATTTAAACAAACAAACAACAGAAATTAAGTACTGAGGATGATGAGAAGTTGGAGCTCTCAGACTCTGCCAAAAGGAAGTATACGCTCTAGGCAACTTGATCTAGCAATTTTATTTCAGTATATACCCCAAAGAATTGAAAGCAAAGACTCCAAGAGATTTTTGCATGCAAATGTTCAATGTAATACTATAGGCAGACATATAGGAGTGGTGTAGGGGGATGGTCCTAGGTAAAACAGAAGAGCAGATTTTTCCACCCAGGGTACAAAGAAACTTTCCTCTTCATTTATACATATACAAGAGGAGGACAGTGAACACTAAACTGTAGGAAAATAAAGACACTGGAGATAAAGAGGCCTGGTCACTTTGAAGACCCAATCTGGCCATCTTTCCTATTCTGCAACAACCTCTTATTTTCTCTAAAACTAAGACCTTGCTTGCTCATGGTCTCTCATTATTCAAGTTGGGTGGGCTGAGTGAAATCTTCTCTGGCTGCCAAGAAACAGGAAAATACAGGGTACCATGTTATTTGCAAAAGTTACAAGCTGGAAATAACACAAATAGTTACAAACTGGAAATAAATGCCCATCAACAAATCAATGGATAAAGAAAATGTACTACATGTTTACCATGAAATATTATTCTATCAGAAAAAGGAATTAAGTTCTGATACCTCAATAAGGATGTAAATGACATTAAATTAGACACACAGGACAACATAATTACACTTACGTAAGGTACTTGGAATAAGTGAATTCACACACATAGAAAATTGATTAGAGGTTACCAGGAGCTAGGAGAACTGAGAATGCTGGGTTATGCTTAATGACTGCCAGTCTACTCTTTGGGGTGATGATAAAGAAAAGAGATGGTGGTGATATCTGTACAGTGGGTGAAAAGAACTAATGATACTGAATTATACACACAAAACCATTAAAGTGGCAAATTTATGCCAGTTTTAAAAATTAATGTTATACAGCAAAATTCTGAGACCAAATTCTGAAAAATCCTAACTTCTTTCATGGAACTGCTCTCCCACTTCTATTTTTTCACTAATTGCTATTGACATTCATCCAATCATCTCAGTTTGAAGTCACAGTCCTCTTCAACTACTCATCTCACTTACCCACTATCACTCATGACAATTAGCAGATTCTGTCATTTTTCTCTAAATATTCCAATAAATAATAAGCCAGTTTGCCTACAGGAAAGTGTGTGTAGGCAGATGAAAAAATAACATCAGAGAAGTAATGAAGTAGGGATTTAGAAAATAAAACAACCTTAAATGCAAATTTTACAAGGTAGGTTTTATTATTAGTCAGGTATGATAAGGTCAACAGATCAGGAGACAATTGCCATTAAAGAAGATCTGTTATTCCAGGAGGAGGGAGCCAAGTGTATCATACAACAGGCCACATGAGGTAGCAGAAATAAGGGAAAAACATGGGTCAGAGCCTTTACTGTCATTTTCATGGGAAGGAATGGGTGAACCAGGCTTACGATTGAGTAGCCTGAATAATATCAGTGGGCTCTGGACTATAGGATGGTTTTAACTATCTTGGACCTGATCCTGAGATAAAGAAGTTGATAAAGGAAATGGTTGGGGGCATATCCTATTAAGGGGCTGGTTTGCATACAAAGATACACTTGTAGGTGAATCTTTTACTATCTTTAGGAATTGGCTAGCCATAAAAGAGAGCAACTTCTCCAGGGACAACAGAGCCCCAAGACGTCAGGGCACCAGAATACAGAAAAATAAAAAGGAATGATTAATGCAGAGAAAAAACAAAATAATAGTAAGCATTATAATCATCTAAATACATAAACAAAAGAAACAAAGAAAAAACACAAAAAGGCTAAATATAAAGATAACCCAGTTATGTACAGTGGTGGCAAACCGATGGCATGCGTGCCACAGCTGTTATCACTGAAAGCTCTAAAAGGTTCGCCATCATTGATCTAGTACATTTTAAAAAAAACACATGTCCACTAATGAGAATGGAATTTCTTTTGATAAGAGTAACGTATTTTGTTAAATGGAATTTAAAGTATCACCAAAACTGATTGCAAAGTTTTTGTCTGTTTCTTTTTTTGGTTGAGAGAGTTTGCTCAATATGCAGTTTAGGCTGACCTTGGCCTCACTATGTAGCACAGGATGGTGAACCTGAGGTGATCGTCCTGCCTCAGCCTCTTGAGTGCTGGGATCAACATCCCCTTCTTGGACTGCAAAGTTTTATCTATTAATGCTGGTATATAGTGAGAATTTACATATTTCATATCTGAAAACACTTTTCCATACAAGTACAGTAAAATATTGATTTCAATTGATGAACACAATTTTAATTGATTATAATTATCACTTAGTAGGCTATTAGAGAACTCTCTTAGGTTTTTCTATTCATGTTTGCTTTTTAACACTGCAAACTAATCGCATTTATTTGAACTTTAGGTGGAACCTCTTTGGTACAAATGCATTTTGTTACACAAAAATTTCCCTTGCACACGAATCAAGGTCCTAAAAATGTTACTGGAACTGTGGCTTGACCTCAGGAAATACACCTCTTGCTAATTCTGTATGGGATAAAAATCTTGGTTTAATTTGTGAGAACACTAGAAGTACAAAAAGCAGCCTGACGTTACTTGTGTTGCAAACAATTTCATTAGTTGTCAGTGAACGACTTCACCTGATATTACTTTCACAGATAAGCAGCAATGTTTGCTTGGCAGTTTTAGACAAAATTCATTAGGAATTGTTATCAAGTCTGCAGCAAAAGCTATTTTGGTGGGGAGGGGAGTAACAGCTCAATGATAAAGCACTTTGCACGCATTCAGTGAGGTCCTGGGCTTTATAACCAGGGTCTTAAGAAAAACGAAGACAAACTATTTTCCATATTCACTCAGTGGTGGAGTAGGCTCCTTTAGTTTAGAAAAATGTTGATTTTAGGCACGAGCTAAAATAGTTTCCAAAACACCTTACCACTGCTAAGCCATTAAACAGAAAGCCTGTGGGATAGGCTAAATCAGATTAAGCATCTATCTCTGACAAAAACTTTCAGGAGCCACAGACTTTAAAAGTCTTACATTTTTATAAGCTTTGTAAATTTTAAGTCTTTTTCTGTTCCTCATGTGTTTTTATTACCATCAGTTAATATATATCTTAGTAGATTCCTCTAGACAGCACTGAAAGAGCTTTGTTAACTTCTTTCAGAAGTTCTTCATCTGGTGTTGTGCCACACATGCTACTTGTACTAAGTACTTCATATCAAGGACTGACCATTACATTTGCTAACTCAGCAATTAACTAAGCAAATCCTATGCTTGGTGCACTTATGTTCATATTTTATTTTTGTCAAAAAATTCTTCTGTATTAAGAGATTGTGGCTTAAATTTTCTAACCTTTGTATTATTGTCAGTGAATTGGTAATTCATTGTATAATGTAATTCATTGTATAATGAATTATAATGTAATTATAGTGTAATTCATTGTACAATGAAGATAATATTTTGCCATGTAATTCACTAATAAAATATTCCATGTTCCACTGTGTTTAAAAGCATGGCATTCAAAGTCCATCTTTCTCTTCATCTTTCTTCTAACATGAGTACATACTAACAATAAAAAAAAATACAAATGTCACAGTATGTGTGGCATTTGATATGCATGAACTAGTAACTCTCCTATGAGTTACAGGATGCCAAATAGAAAAGTAATGCACTGAAAGCATTGCACATGGTTGTTGTGAGCACTATTCAACTCCATCTGGGGGCTGGGGATTCAGCTCAGTGGCACAGAACCCACCTGGCAAGTGCAAGGTCGTGAGTTCGATTCCTGGTACCGGAAGAAAAACAAACAAACAAACAAAACTCTGTTTTTGTAGCTGAAAGTAATCATACAGGACATAAACATGTAAACGTATTTGTGGTCCAATAAAACTATTTATGAACACTGAAATTTAGATATCATAATTTTCCAATGTAACAAAATATTCTTCTTTGATTTGTTTTGACCACTTAAATATGTAAAAACTATTTTGTGCCCATGGGCAATATATAAATAGGCAGCAGGTATCTGATCTGCTATGTGATCATTAGTCTGCTGACCTCTAATATAGTAAGTGCAGAACAATTTACCATATTTGACTATTTGGAGCATTTTCACATTATTAGTATAATACAACACAGACTAAAAACAGACTGACAGAAAAAGTTTGTCTAATGATTAAGAGAATAAAAATAAAATCTGAATTCCCACGTTTATATTTTATTTGTCCAATACACACTAGGTAGGTAAGACAATTTTCAAAGCCTCAATTTATTCATCTATTATGAAATATAATAATTCAAAGCACAGATCTAAAAATGAAATGAGATAATCCATGCAAATCATTATAACAGTACTTACAATGGATGTGTTCAATAAATGTTAACCATATATATTCAAACTGTGAATCAGATGATAATGATACCTCAAAGACGACAGTGACAAAATATACATTGAAAAGGTAAAATTAATCAGTTATAGGCACATTTAATAGAATATGATAAATCCAAAAAGATTCAAACACTATGAGAAGAGTATCCTTTGGAATGGAAAGCAGAACTTAAACATAAATTCAAGAGTCCTGTATGAATATGAAAAATAGCTTTAAAAAACTTAATTGGATTTCAGGAACAAAAGGAGAAAGCAAGACAATCATCTAATAGGTCCCATGTTTAGGGATGGTATGATGTAATAAAGTCAACAAAGATACCCAGGTGTGGTAGCACATCTGGGTAATCCCAGCACTCTGGAGGCTGAGGCAGGAGAATCACTGTGAGTTCGAGGTTAGCCTGGGCTACATAAGAGAGTCTAAGTTCAAGGCCAGCCTGCACTACACGGTGACACCTGCCTCAAAAAATATCAAACAAACAAAATGCCAACAAAGACATAGTAAGTAGAAGAACAGAACATAGTACATACACAAAAGAATCAGTATAGGGGCTGGGGATTTAGCCCAGCGGCACAGCGCCTGCCTGGCAAGCGCAACGTCGTGAGTTTGATTCCCGGTACCGGAAAAACGAAAACAAAAAATCAGTATAGCAATTTTTATCATCGGAAGATAAATGCTTATGTACTTAAAGATTAAAAGGAAGCTTAGAGAAGCAAATATAATGATTTCATAAGAAAATACTGTTAAATTTGAAAAGTCTACTTACTGAAACAGCTATCATTGTACTATCTGGCCTCCATTCAGCTTGTTTATAGGATCCAAACTGAGTAGATGATTTTGCAGGTTCCTTGTAGGTTACAATTAATACACTAGGCTGGAAGAAAATAGTTGTACTTTTGTTAATAGCTCATAAAAACATAAAAAACTTAACTTATAAAATATTCTGAAAACATTTTAAAATGCAGTAAGACAATATAACCTAATATTAAATCATCAACTTTCAACACTCCAAGCAAATCAGACGTTAAGCTTTTATCTACTAAAAAAACTCCAAATTAGTAATTAATAACTTTCCAAAACAGAAGTAGCCCAGATGAGTTCACCCAAATATTTAAAGAAGTTAGATAAGTCTTCTTCTACAAAGCCTTATGGAGGGTAAAGTGCAAATGATCCTCTTAAGTCATTCTACAAAGCCAGTATTATCTCAACATCAAAACCAGACAAAGGCATTACATGAAAAGAATACTACACACTAAAATCTCTCATAAACATAGGTACAAACTCCCACTAAAATATTAGCAAACCAAGCCTAACAATATATAAAAAGTATGTACCACAACCAAGTGGGATATATTCCAGGCATGCAAGACTGTCTCAACACCAGAAAATAAATGACTATTGACTATAACCTATCACATCAACAGGCTAAAAGAGGAAAAAACTGCATAATTATATCAATAAATGCAGAAAAAGCATCTGACATATCTAACATTGATAAAAACTCAGCAAACTAAGAATGGCGGGAACTACTTCAACATGATAGTGAATACCTACAAAAACTCCACATTTAATACATTTAAAGAGAAATTCAAATCTTCCTTATTAAGTTCAGGAAGAATGCAAAAATATCCTCAATCTCCATTGCTTTTTTTTTTTTTTTTTTTTTTTTTGAGACATGGTCTCGCTGTCTAGTTCAACGTGGCTTTGAACTCACTATGTAGCCCAGGCTGGCGTCAAACTCTACTCGCTGCAATCTTCAGCCCCACTGCTGGGATTACAAATATGTACCACCATGCCCAGCCTCCACTGTTTTTCAACACAGTAGCGTAAGTCCTAACTGAAGTAAATGATATACATACTGAGAAGGAGGAAATAAAACTGCTTATCCATAGATACCATGATCATCTACAGGGAAAAATCTGAAAGAATCAACAACAAAAAACTTGAACTACTAAGCAAAGATAGCAAGTTGCCGGGTACAAAGTTAATA
Organism: Chinchilla lanigera; assembly: GCF_000276665.1. Lineage (NCBI taxonomy): Eukaryota > Metazoa > Chordata > Mammalia > Rodentia > Chinchillidae > Chinchilla > Chinchilla lanigera. Next base: position 9,674,555 of record NW_004955434.1, on the reverse strand, counting down.
TACAAAAGTCAAATGCTTATATTCCAGCAATGAAGAAGTGGAACTCATAGTTTAAAACATTTGTGCATTTCCATTAAGGCCCCAAGAGGAAATGCTTGGTGTATAAATCTAACAGAATATATTAAGATTTCTATGAGGAATACCACTAAGATGAAGTATACCAAAGAAGAGCTAGATAAATGAGTGTATGTTCCAGATTAATGGATAGGAAGAGTCAATCATAAAGGTGTCAGTTCTTCTCAATTAGCTCTACAGACTCAATGAAATCTTAAGTCAAAATCCCAGCAAGTTATTTTATGGATGTCAACAAACTAAATTTTATATGGAGAGGCAAAAAACAAAAAGAACAAGAACAGTCAACTCAATATGAAGAAAATGCTGGCGAACTGATACTACCTAACTGAGTTATTATAAAGCTACAGTCATCAAGAGTGTAAGGCAGTTGGTGAAAAAGTAACCAACTGGTCAAAGAAACACAATAGAGAGCCCAGAAATAGGCTCTTCACATAAATGGAGTTAACTGATCTTTGACAATGGAGCAAAGAAATATAAAGAAGAAAAGTCTTTTCAACAAACAATGGTAGAACAAATGAACAGAAACATTCACTAAAAAGAATCTAGAGGCAAAATTTACATCCTTCACAAGAGTTAATTCAAAATAAATCACAGTCCTAAATGTAAAATGTAAAATTCTTAGAAGAGAACTTTTAGAGCTAGAAAAATATAGATCATCTTAAGTAGGGCAACAATTTTTTACATACAATACAAAAGGCACAATGTTCAACAGAAATAACTGACAAATCAAATCTTCTGTGTGAAAAAATACAGTAAGGGAATGACGATAGAAAGCCATGGACTGGGAGAAACTATTTGTAAAGTACCTATCTGATAAAGGACTTAGGAAACTGATTTAAAAATGGGCAAAAGGGGGCTGGGGATTTAACTCAGCGGCAAAGCGCCTGCCTGGCAAGCGCAAGGTCGTGAGTTCGGTTCCCGGTACCGGAGAAAAACCAAAAAAATAAAAAAATAAAAAATAAATAAAAATGGGCAAAAGAACTGAACTTATACCTCACTAAAAAGATATATATAAAAAGTAAACATGACAAGATGTTTAATATCTTATGGCCTTAAACAAGCAAAATGAAACAAGATACTACTATACTCTTACTAGAATGGCCAAATCTAATGTTGATTCCAAATACTAGTGAGGACATGGAGCTACAGGAACTCTCATTTACTGCTGTTGAACGCAAAATGCATAATCAGTAAACATGTGAAGGAACAAGAAAAGAGAAATTGATAGTCAAGAAATTTTAAAGCAAAGATTATAAACAGTATATTGAATGACTTAAAATATACTCATAATGAATGAGGATAAAGGGAAGAACTCAAAATGGAAACTGTATTTTTAAAAACCTAATGGAAATTCTAAGCTAAAAAACATAATAGCTAAAAACCTATTTTTATAAATTATACACACAGTCAATCTGTAATAAAATGAATAAAAATTATCTAATCTTAGAAGAAAAGACTGGTATAAGCAAAATAAAAAACAAAAGGGATCACCTCAAGTAATATAATAAAGATTGCAAGAAGAACAAAAGAGAATGGGGCAAAAAAACATATATATGAAAAAATAGTAGCTGAAAACTTCCCCAAAAGAAAAAAGCATAAAACTCAATAAACTTGACAAGCCTTAGGCTGAAAGGCAGGGGACTGCCATGAGTTCAAGGGCAGCCAGAATTAAACAGTAAGACCTTGTCTCAAAAAAAAAGTGATAAATCTCATACAGAATAAAAAGAAAACCACTTCACAGTCAAATTGAGCTATATGCTCTGATCATTTGCGGGGAGGCGTGTCTTTTTGAGACCGGAATTCAATGTGCAGTTCAGGCTGGCCTCAAACTCACAGTGATCCTCCTGCCTCCCTCAGCCTCCTCAGGGCTAGGATTACAGGTGTGCACCACCACACCTGGCTATGCCCTGATCTTTTTTTTTTTTTTTTTTTTTTGCCCTGATCTTTTTAAATTTTATTTGAGACACAGTCTTGCTAGATTGCCCAGGCTGGCCTCGAACTTGGGATCCATATACCTCAACTTCCCAAGTACCTGGGATTACTCATACTGCATAATCTATGGTCACTTTGGTTATCCCTCTGCTTATTTGTATTTTGGGGTTTTTTTTGTGTTGTTGTTTTTTTTTTTTCCTGAAAGTGTGAAACCCGGCTCTCATTTCATACCATTTACTGACTTGTTCAGTCCTATAGTTTTTGAATGGCCAACAGTATCCTTGTAAGAAACAAATTTACCAAGAAAAATATATTGTTTATGTACAGTTCCTATCTATTACTTTAGCCTCAAAATCAACAGTTAAAATACTGAATTTCCAAAGTTACACATATAGGTCATCCCCATAAAAGCTTTTCTTTTCCTAATCTCTGAAAGTGAAATATAAAAGTTTTTAAGAAGCTAGTCCAAACACATTAAAACTGCTAGTCATCAGCTGCTTATACTGTAAATATAAAGTAAAAATTAAAAACAAGCACATACCTTGGGTGGTATTTACAACGGATGAAAATAAGAAAAATAACTGGGGAGAGCAATTAGGAATTTATGGAAACAATCTACAAAAGGAACTTCACTCTGAAAGGGAAATTAGACTAACAAAGCAACTTTTAAAAAAGAACTATTTGAAGCACTTATACTACCTAACTGGCTCTATAATAAATGGTAATCAAGACTGCATGGTATTGGCATGAACATACACACATCACTGAAACAATAGAGCTCAAAAATGGAAAAGTCAATAGAAAGGTACAAAGTCAATTCAGTGCAGAGTAAAGTATCTTTTCAACAAATGGTGTTGGAACAAAAGACACTTATATGAAAAACAATCACTGTTAATTCCTATCATCTTGTTTCAAAATCCTGTACCGTTTTTATTGTTGTCTTCATATTGTTATTTTGTTCTTTTCTCTCTAAAAAAATTTTAAAAAGCAAACAAAAAACTTCAATCCATACTTTGTGCCACATAAATATTAATTCACAGTGCACTATAGACTTACAGTATACGTAAAACCAATTCATAAACCTTCAAGAATATAGGAGCAAATTCTCTGTGGCCTTGGGTTAGGCAAAGGTTTCTTAGGTAAGACATAAACATGACTGACAAAAGAAAACTGATAAGATAATCTTCATAGAAATTAAACATTTCTCCTCAAAAAACATTGTTAAACCAGGCATGGTGCCATGCCTATAATTCCAGCACTTGGGAGGCTGAGGCAGGAGGCCTCGAGTTTGAAGCTAGACTGGGCTACATAGCAAGACCCTGTCTTAAAAAAAAATAAAACAACATTGTTAAAAGAAATATGCCAGGCTGGAAAAAAATATTTCCAAGTCACATATTTACATCAAGGATTTGTATCCAGAGCATATAAAGAACTCTCAAAACACAGGAAGAAAATGAACAATCTAACAGTAACATGGGCTAAGGATTTTTTTTAAATTACCGTATTAGATTTTACCATGTAGAATAAATATCTATGAAGTCATACTAATATAAAAAGTTGGGTAATTGAAAGAGAAGGGATATCTTTGCTTTACATTAAAATTCCAATTACTAAATGGAATTTAGGAAAGGAGACAGAATGATCATTAGATAAATACTATTTATTCATAACAGACAAAATATAATGATGGATACTAAAATTAGTAAGACAAAGTTTCAGGAAGTAAAAGATTATATATTATCTCATCCAAGTTATTTTTTTTTTATTTAAGTACAAAAGAAAAGACAGTCCCTTTACAGAGGAGAAACCTGGCAAACACCAACTTAACCAAGTGATCAAGGTAAACATCATCAACCAGTAGGAACATCATGAGCTCTTTGATATACACTAAGAATGACACAAACTTTTTGAAATATTCTTGTCAAAAGTTATATGCTTTCATTTGTGAAAAAACGAAACAAGCTCAAAGTAACACACTTGGTCCAAAGTAACTGATCAGCACTCTTTAAAATAAAGTCAAGACCATAAAAGAAGAAACGGGTATTGTTTTAAAAGACTAAAAAGAAATAACGACATACAATGTGAAATCATAGATAGAATTCTAGAACAGAAAAAGAATCTCAGCAAAAAACTGGGGGAAATATCAATCAAATCTGTGGTTCACTTAGTAATATTGTATCAGTGTTAATTCCCTCTTTATAATTATGTTAAGTGAAAGATGCATATCAATAAAATAAATATATACTATGTGACTCCATTTCAATAAAAATTCTCAAAAACATAAACTAATCTATATAAACAGAAAGCAAGCAGATGAGAGATTGCCTAGAGCTGGACAGTGGTGAGACATAACTACAAAGTGGCACGCTGAAACACATAAGGGTGATGCCCGTGTTCGTTTTATGGTAATGGTTTTATGGATATATACATGTCAAAACTAATCAAATTCACACTGAAACGTGCAATTTATATTAGGTCATATATAGTTCAAGAAGTCTGTTAAAGGTTAAAAAGTTACACTGCATGGTCTTTTGGAGAACTAACAGAAGAAAAACAGATTGCAAGAACTATTTAAAATCCACTGAAAGCCAAAAGATGAACCCCAACTGTGACAGAATGGGTAGCAGAAAGCAGAAGACAGAAACAACAGAAATATATTGTCATCTCCAAAATAACTTCAATAAATACACACACGATACAAGCTAAAATAAGTTGTTTCTTGAGATTTACTTTTGATGTTTTGAGATCCCCTGATTCTTTGGCCTGATTACTTTGAAAGATTATTTTAAAGTCCTGGTTACAAAGGAGACATGGAGCAATTAAAATCAGAAAAAGGGCTCTTAAAACTGAGTATTATAATTGGTACTGATGTTAACTTGTCTACTGGAATAATAAACATAAAATCAGAGTCTAGCACTGAGTGGTAGGTAATATTTAATCACTTATTTTCAAACCACGTGTTTTGGTATTTATTAATTTTTCATAATGTTTCAACATTTAATAAAGTTTTCATTTCTAAATATAAATAATTTAAATAGATATGGTGGCACACACCTGTAATTTCAGCACTCCAGGAGGCTGAGGCAGGAAGATGATAAGTTGGAGCCCAGGCTGGGCAACTTGGTGACTTAAAGAGATTTTTAAAAATTTTTTAATATTTTTTTTATTTTAAGAAATAAAAGGAAACATATTAACAGACAGACATCCAGTGACAAAATAGCATAAGAAAAATACAAACAAAATAGAGTTACAAAGTTTGCAAGAAATTAACAATGGTTGTTGTATTATTGATATCTTCAAAGTGGTTTCTCAAAAAAACAGAGACATAAAGGTTAATCAAACAAGTAATCATTAACTGTTCCTTTCTGTAGAGCAAAAGAAGACAGTATTACAACTATGTTAGCTATCCTAAATATACATACTTATATAATCTCCCCTTCTTTCCCTTCTCTTTTCCCCACACCCCAGTTGCCCTTTACTTTTGAGCATTTTCCTTTCCTTTGACAATGTCTATCATACCTCCTAGTTTTTATTCACCCTTTCAGGTCTTACACTAGTGAGACAATATGGTTCTTACACATGCAGGTCTGACTTACTTCACTTACGAGTACGGTCTCTAGTTATGACCATTTACCTATAAAAGCCTTGAGTTTATCTTTCTTTACAGCTCAGTAATACTCCATTATATAAAAGTACCACAATTTTTTTATCCCATCCTCAGTGGATGGACATTTGGGTTGCTTTCACAGTTTAGCAATTACAAATTGCGCTGCTATGAACATGGGTACTCATATATCGCTGTGATATGATGTTTTCAGATCTTCTGGGAAAATACCAGAAGGGGAATAGCTGGATTGAATGGGACTTCTAGACCTACTTTGTTGAGGAGTCTCCAAACTGATTTCCAGTGATTTCACCAGTCTGCCTTCCTGCAAGTAGTGGAGAAGAGTTCCTATTTCTCCACAGCCTTGCCAGCATTTGTTACTGGTTGATTTCTTAATGCTAGCCACTCTTACTGGGGTAAGGTGGAATCTCAGTGTTGTTTTAATTTGCATTTCTTGAATGACTAGTGGTGTTGAACATTTTCTCATGTATTTATTTGCCATTTGTATTTCCTTATCTGAGAAGTGTGTATTCATTTCAGGGGCCCATTTTACGATTGGGTCTTTGAATTTGTGGGGGCTGATGTTTTTTAATTCTTTTTATGTTCTAGATAGAAGCCCCTTGTCCGAGGGACAGTCAGCTAAAACTTTTTCCCAATTTGTGGGTTTTCTTTTTACTCTGCTGGGGATTTCTTTAGATGCGCAGAAACTTTTCAGTAGGATGAGATCCCAATAGTTGATTCTTCAATGTATTTCACAGGCAGTTTGGTTCTTTTTCATGAACTCTCTGCCTACCCCTATGGCTTCAAGGTTTTTACCTACTTTCTCTTCCAATAGATTTACTGTTTCTGTTTTAATATTGAGATCTGTGATCCATTTTGACTTGAGTGTGGTGCATGGTGATAGACTTGGGTCTATTTTCAGTCTTTGGCAGGTGGCAAGCCAGCTCTTCCAGCACCATTTATTAAAGAGGCTATCGTTCTTCCAGTGAGTTTGTTTGGCCCCTTTATCAAAGATCAGGTGGCTGAGTGTGTTTGTGGTTGTGGCTATTTCTTCCAGTCTGTTCCACTGATCCTCTGATCTGTTTTTTAGCCAGTACCAGGCTGTTTTTACTACAGTAGCTTTGTAGTATAATTTCAGGTCAGGGATTGTGATTCCACCTGACTTGTCCTTGTTGCCCAGGATTGCTTTTGCTATTCTGCATCTCTTCTGGTTCCAGATGAATTTAAGGAATGTTTTCTCGAGATCTGTGAGGTATGCTAATGGTATTTTAATTGGGATTGTATTGAATCTGTACAACAATTTTGGTAGTATGGCATTTTCATGATGTTGGTTCTTCCTATCCATAAGCAAGGGATATTATTCCATTTACTGAGATGCTCTTCGATCTCTTATTTCAGAGTACTGTAGTTTTCATTGAATAGGTATTTTACTTCATTAGATTGATCCCTAAATATTTCAATTTCTTGGATGCTGTTGTGAAAGGTATGGGTTCCTTAATTTCTCTCTCAGTCTGTTTGTTGTTTGTGTACAGGAATGCTATTGATTTTTTTGAGTGTTGACTTTGTATCCAGCTACACTGCTGAATTTGTTCATTAATTCAAGGAGTCTTCTTGTGGAGCTTTTGGGGTCTTCCACGTAAAGTATCGTGTCATGTGCAAATAGCAGTAGTTTTACTTCTTCCTTTCCTATCCTTATTCCTTTTATTTCTCTCTCTTGTCTAATTTGCTCTGGCTAATGGTTCCAGAACTATGTTGAACAAGAGTGGTGACAGCAGGCATGTCTTGTTCCTGATTTTAAAGTAAAACCTTTCAGTTTTTGTCCATTTAGTATATATGTTTGGCTGCTGGTTTGTCACAAATGGCTTTGATCAGGTTGAGATTAAGGAGATTTTTTAAAAAGACCATCTCAAAATAAAAATAAATATAAAAATAAAATAAAAATGAGTTCAATTCCTGGTAAAAATGAAAAAGGAAAGAAGGAAGGAAGGAGGAAGGGAGAGAGGCAATGAGGGAGGGAGGCAGGCAGACAACACCAAAATCCAGAAAATTATTAGCAACTACTTCACAAGCTTGCATGTTAAAAATTGGAGAATTCACACAAAATGGAGAGATTCATAGAAACATAAGAATTATCAAAACTGAACTAAGAAGATCTAAAAATCCTAAATAATGCAGTAATAGGCAATGGAACTGAAGCAGTAATTAAAAACCTACCAACTAAGAAAAGCCCAGCACCTGATGGATTCACAGCTAAATTCCACAAAAACTTTAGGGAAGATTAACACCAATATTCCTTTATGAAATCAAGAGGAAAGGAGTACTCTCAAAATCACTCTAGGAAGCTAGCCTTACTCTGATGCTAAAACTAGATAAGAATCTAACCAAAAAAGAGAAATACAGGCATATCTCTCTAGTGAACAAATGTAAAACTCCTAAACACAGTACTGGCAAAGAATGCAACAAATCATCAAAAACATTATGTATCGTGATGAGAGAGGCTTCATCTCTAGGGGTGCAAGGCTGGTTCAACATATGCAAATTAATCAATGTAATTCATCACATAAATAGAAACAAGGACAGAAATCACATGGTCATCTCAATAGAAAAAGCCTTTGACAAAATCCAACATTCATTTATGATTAAAAAAAAAAGCTGAAGAAAATAGGTATAGAAGAAGCTTATCTCAATCTGATAAAAGCCATTATGACCAACCTATTGCCAACATTATATTAAATGGGAAAAAACTAAAAGTTTTCCTATTAAAATCAGGAACAAGGATTCCACTATTGCCACTCCTATTCAAGAGTTCTAGAAAACATCAGCCAGAGCAATCAGCCAAGAAAAAGAAATGAAAGGGATACATACAGGTATTTGCACATGACATGATCCTTCACTTACAAAACCCAAAAAGCTCCACTGAAAGACTCTAGAAGTAATAAATTCAGTAATGTAGGATAAAAAAAGCTCAAAAATCTATCACATTCCTATACACTGATAATGAACTCATGGAGAAAGAAATTAAAAATACAGTACCATTCACAATACCATAGAGAAAAATTAAATGTTTAGCAATTAACCTAACCAAGGAAGTGAAAGACCTATACAATGAAAATTCTATCACTCTGGAAAAGGAAATCAGGGAGGACATCAGAAAATGCAAAGACATCCTTTGTTCCTGGATAGGCAGAACCTAGACAATCAAAATGGCTACACCTGCAAAACTGATATATAAATTTAACACAACCCCAGTCAAAATACCAACAGCATTTCTCACAGATCTAGAGAAAATAATCTTAAAATTTATATGGAACCAAAAGAGACCTAGAATAGCAAAAATAATCCTAAATAACAAAAGTAAAGCAGAAAGCATCACAAGCCCAAATCTGAAGTTTTACTACAAAGCTATTGTGACTAAAACAGCAATGGTACTGGCACAAAAACAGGTGTGTGGATCAATGAAACAGAAGAGATGATGCAGAAACACCACCAGGCACATTCCACTACTGATCCCAGACAAAGGGGCCAAAACCATACACTAGAGGAAAGACAAATGGTGCTGGACAAACTTGCTAGACATATATAGAAGAATGAGTATAAACTTACATGACTCTTCAACAAATGGTGCTGGACAAACTTGCTAGACATATATAGAAGAATGAGTATAAACTTACATGTCTCATCATGTACTAAACTAAAATCAAAATGGATCAAAGACCTAAATGTTAAAACAAACATTTAATCTGCTGGCAGACAAAACAGGAAAACTCTTGAAGACACAGATGTAGTCAAGGGTTTCTGAATAGAACCCAAATGGTACAAGAAGTAATATCAAAAATCAACAAATGGGATCACATCAAACTAAAAAACTTTTGCATAGCAAAGGAAACAACCAACACAGTGAAGAAACAATCTATAAAATGGGGGAAAAAATTGCCAGTCTTCTTTGAACAGAGGACTATCATCTAGAATATAAAAAGAACTACAAAAAATATTAGTCACTCCCTCAAATAAAAGACCCAATCAAAAAACAGGCAATTGAAATGAATAGACACATCTCAGAAAAAGTACGAATGCCCAATAAATGCATGGGGAAAATGCTCAACATCACTGGCCATTAGAGACCTGCAAATTAAAACTATACAGAGAAACCACCTTACTCCAGAAAGTACACCTATCACCACAAAATCAAATAATTAACGAATGTTGATGATGTGGGGAAAAAATGAACTCTACATTGTGGTGGAAATGTAAACTAGTACAAACATTATGGAAATCAGTGTAGTGATACCTCAAAAAGCTAAAACTAGAAAGTCTGTTTGACCCAGCTATTCCTCTTCTAGGTATCTCCACAAAAGAGTTAAAGTCATCACATGACAGGGATACATTCATACCCATCTTTGCAGCAGTACAGCTTGGCTAGGACCTCTTTTTATAAAAAATTGACAACAAACAGAATCTAAAAATCTACATGGAAGTCTTCATGAACCACTATGGAAATCAGTGCGGGGATTCCTAAAAAAAACTAGGATTAGAGGTCCCATTCAACCCAGCTATTCCCCTTCTGGGTATTTTTGCAGAAGAACTAAAAACATCATACCACATCATATCGTATGTGCACCCATGTTCACAGCATTGTAATTTGTCATAGCTAAATCTTGGAAACAATCCAAATGCCCATCAACTCAGGAACAGATAAAAAAGATATGGTATTTTTATACAATGGAGTATTACACAGCTATAAAAACAGATAAACTTGAGGCTTTTATAGGTAAATGGATGCAACCAGAGACCATATTCGTAAGTGAGATAAATCAGATCCACATGTGTAAACATCGTATTGTCTCCTTAGTGTAAGAACCTGAAAGAGTAAATAAAATCCAAAAGGTACAATAGATACTGTGAAAGGGAAAGAAATTGCTGAAAGGGAAGGAACAACTGGGATGAGAGAAAGGAGAAAAGAAAGAAGGGGAAAAAATATATGTATATAAAAATATATATGTATATGTATAGCTGGGACAATTGTACTGCTGATTTTTACTGGTCTACTGAGTGGAATAATTAATGCATATTTTTTTTTCTTTTCAATTTTTTTGACCAATTTTGCATGCTTATATCTGGTAATGTGAACAACTAATTTGAAGACAACAATATGCAATATAGCAACCATTGTTGAATTCCTATTGTCTTGTTTAATAAAATTCTGCATCATTTCTAATGTTTTTAAATTATTTTTCATTCTCTTTAAAAAAAGAAAATGCAAATGAATTAGTCTAGGCAAAATAATTTTGAAAAACAAAAGGTAAGGCTTTCAATATCCACTTTCTTTTTTTTTACTTTCTAAACTTACTAAAAAGCTAAAGTGAGATGCTAGCATTAGAAGAGATACATTAAATAATAGAACACAGTAGAAAATCAGAAATAAACCTTTATTTTCATGGTCAATTGTTTCTTACAATGGCACTAAAATAATTCAATGTAAAAGGACAGTCTTTCCAGCAAATGGATCTATATGTTCAAAACAAAATTAACTTAGACCCTAACCTTATACAGAAAAATCAACTCAAAGTGGCTAACAAACTTATTTATATGTTAGATATCAAAGCACAAAACTTTTAGAGGAAAACATAGAAAATGACCTTGGCTCAGCCAAAGGTTTCCTCACAATATCAAACATATGATTGATACAAGAATAAAAACTAGTACAGTTAATTAAAGTAAAAGCTTCTTTTCTCCTAAAAGACATCATTAAGGTAAATCAGATACCTGGTTAAAGAACTGTGTCCAGAATATAAAATAACTCCTACAATTCAAGAATTTAAAATCACTTCAATTTTTAAAAAAGGCAAATGATTTGAATATGCTTTTCGTTTAAGCATGTAAATGGCCAGTAATCATATAAAATCTGCTGAACATTATTAATTATTAAGAAAATACAAATTAAAGTTAGAAATAAGAAAACATTATAAACCCACTAAAATGGTGCGGACAAACAGACATCTTCGTATATTAACTGGTGAGGATGTCAAATGCTGCAGACACTTTGGAACACAGATGGACACTTTCATGAAAAGTTAAGCATAATCTTACTATAGCAATTTCACTCCCCTAGAAGAAATGATAGCATATTTCCATACAAAATAGCATTATTCAAAATGATGAAAAACTACAAACAATCCAAACACTCATGAACTGGTAAAAAATTTTTACAAAGTGACACATCAATATAGTGGAATGATATCCAGCAATAAAAAGAAGTAATTGTACATACCTGAAAAACTTTAAACAAAACCCAAGCACAAAAGACAAAACAAATTGCATAAATCTACTGAGACAGTATTTCTAGAAAAGCTAAATCTATTGCTAAAAAGCTAAAACAAGCCATTGGTTTCCTGAGGCTGGAGTCAAAGGAGAGGTTGATTGTAAATATGTGGGATGACATAAATGCTCTAAAACAAGATTGTGGTAATGGTTGCACAACTCTATAAATCTACTAAAAATCACTGTAGATTTTTACAAATTGCACTTTGGTATATCACAAAGGTACTAAAAAATTAAACCACAGCAAATTCTACTGTATACCCACAATAATGTCCAGCCATGTAAATTTATGTATGATTTAGTAAGGAAATAAAGTAAATCATTTAAAAAGACAAAAAAAAAAAATAAAGCATGCATAATAAACCAATCAATTGATGCCTGCTGGTTAGTAAGAAACTTGAATTAAGGAAATGTCAGTTTCATTTTGTGGCAAGTATAAATTTTGAAATCTTTTAGAATATTTTAAATTCTAAATGGATGGATTTTAATTAAATTGCCTAACAAAGTAATACAGGTGAAATGCTTTGACGCAGTTCCTGTTACCATTTGGGGTCACATATATTAGTACTATGCTGAATACACAGCGAGAAGTAAATCCTTTGTTCACCTCTTTGATCGTTTTTTATTTAGGCAAGGAAGAAATTTGTGACATGATAGTTTACTTCTAAACACTTTACATACATCTGCTATTTCCCCTTTTTGACAAGGGAATGAAACTTAGGAAAGAAATTACAGTTTTGTAACCGTTTTCAATGTACTTCTTCATATGTAAATCTTCTATTCATGCAAATGGTACTAGCTTTCCACATGTAAAAAATCATTACAAGTAATATATTTGGTGAAGATACAGGACACAAAACTCAACATGTAAAAATCAGTTGCTTTTCTATACACTAATGACCAACTGAAAAATAAAACAATCCCACTTACATTAGTATTAAAAATAAAATACTTAGAATAAACTTAACCAAGGAAGTAACACTGAAAAATACCAAACACTAGTGAAGCAATAAAACACAACACAAAAGGCAAGATATCCCATCTTCTGCAGTGGATTTAATATTGTTAAAACGTCCACACTACCCAAACTGATCAACAGATTGAACACAATTCCGATCAAAATTCCAATGATATATTTCAAAGTCGATATAGAGCTCAAACAAAAACAAACAGCCAAAACAATCTTGAAAAAGACAAAGCTGGAAACATCGCACTACCGAATTTCATAGCATATTACAAAGATACAGTAATCAAAATACTACAGTACTGGCATCAAAATAACACACACAGACCTAAGGAACAGAATGCCTAGAAATAAATCCACATATGCACATATAGTCGACTACTTTCCAACAAAGGTACTAAGACTACATAATAAGTACGTACTCTTTTCAATAAACGATGTTGGGAAAACTGGATATCCTTAATGAACATAGATGCAACAAGTCCTCAATAAGATACTGGCAAACAGAAAACAACAAATCAAGAAAATAATACACAATGACGACGTTAGGATTCATCCTAGGGATGCAGGGATGGTCTGACACATAAAAATCAATAAATATAATGCATCACATTAATAGAACCTAGCACAAAAGCCACATGGTCATTTCAATAGATGCAGAAAAATCATATGACAAAGTCCAACATCCATTTGTGATAAATACCCTACAGAAAATTGGAAAAGATGATCTTTACCTCAATCTGATAAAAGCTATCTATGTTAAACCAATAAGCAACATCATACTAAATGGTCAAAAACTGAAGTGTTCACTCTAAAATCAGGCACAAGACAACTATCACTCAGTGAAGTCCTGGAAACAACAGCAAGACAATTAAACAAGAGAAGGAAAGGAAGATGTTAAATTACCATTATTAAGTCATAATATGATACTCTACATAAAAGACCCCACAATCTCCACCAAAAGACTCTTAGCTTTAATAAGCAAATATGGCAGTGTAGCAGGATACAAAGTCAACACTCAGAAATCCATAGCATTCCTGTGCACAAATAATAGACTCACAGAAAGACAACTGAAGGAAACCACACCTTTCACAATAACATCAAAGAAAATGAAATACTTAGGAATTAATCTAAAGAAGGAAATAAAAGACTTACATTAAAAAGTACAGTATTCTGAAAAAAGGGATCAAAGAGGATTATCAGAAAATGGAAAGATATCCCTCCCTCTTGAATAGAACAGCCAGCACAGTGAAAATGGCCATACTTCCAAAATTGTTATACAGATTTAATGCAATCTCAATCAAAACAGCAATAACATACATCACAAAACTAGAGAAAACAATCCTAAAATTCATTTGGAAACAGAAGATACCTAGAATAGCAAAAGCAATTCTGGGCAACAAAGGTAAGGCAGGGAACATCACCATCTCTGACTTGAAATTCTACTACAGAGCTACTATGATTGAAGTAACATATTACTGGCCAAAAAGCACACCCAAGGGTCAACGGAAGAAATTAGAAGACACAGAAACAACTCCAAACACACTCAGCCACCTTAATCTTTGACAACTGGCCAAACACCTTCACTACAAGAAACCCTCTTCAGGGGGCTGGGGATTTAGCTCAGCGGCAAAGCTTCTGCCTGGCAAGCGCAAGGTCGTGAGTTCGGTTCCCGGTACCGGAGAAAAACCAAAAAAAAAAAAAAAAGAAACCCTCTTCAATAAATGACGCTCGGGTAACTGGATTTCCACATGCCAAAGATTAAACCTAGATCTGTATCTCCCACCATACACTAAACTAAAATTGAATGGATCAAAGATATAAATATTAAAATGAAAACAATCCAGTAGAAGATAAAATAGGTAAAACTCTCAAACACACAGATATAGGCAAAGACTTTATGAACAAAACCACAGTTGCATAGGAATTATTTCAAAGAATCAACAACCAAAATCTCACCATATCAAAAAGCTTTTGCATAGCAAAAGAAACCACCAATAGTGAAGAGAAAATCTACAGAATGTGGAAAAAAAAATTTTCCCAGCCATTCCTCAGACAAAGGGCTATCACCTAGAATACATAAAGAACTAAAAAAAAAAAAAAAAAAATCAGACCTCCAAATTTAAAGACTCAATCCAAAAATAGCCAAGTGAAATGAAAAGACACTCTCACATGAAGAAGGACAAACAGCAAATAAATATATGTAACAATGTTCAGTATCACTGGTCCTTTGAGGGATGCAAATTAAAACAATGCTGAGATTCCATCTCACTCCAGAAACAATGGCTATCATCAAGAAATCAACCAATAAGAAATGCTGGCAGGGTGTGGAGAAAAGGAAACCTTCTCCACTGTTGGTGTAAGTATAAATGGGTGCAACCAATATGGAAATCAGTATGGAGATTCCTCAAAAAATTAAAACTAGAGGATCCATTTGACCTAGCTAATCCCCTTCGTG
This sequence comes from Chinchilla lanigera, assembly GCF_000276665.1. Lineage (NCBI taxonomy): Eukaryota > Metazoa > Chordata > Mammalia > Rodentia > Chinchillidae > Chinchilla > Chinchilla lanigera. Next base: position 9,659,204 of record NW_004955434.1, on the reverse strand, counting down.
GTATTAGCTGAAAGAGTTAGAACCATCATACCACAGGAACATACACACACCCATGTTTATAGTGGCATAGTTTGTAGTAAGCGGTTAAATCTTGGAAAGAGCCCAAATGCCCTACATCAGATGAATGGATAAAGAAAATGTGATTTTTATATACAATAGAGTACTACTAGCCATAAAGAAAGATAAACTTGAGAAATTTCCAGATAAATGAATGCACCTTGAGAGCATACTTTCAAGGGAAATTAATCACACACACTTGTTTAAATATTTCTCTCGTGTGAGAAACCCAAAGGGTAAATAAGGAGTATAATAGAGAATAGATACTGGGAAGTAGGAAGAACATGTTCAAATGGGAAAAGGAATAAGGGAAGGGGGAGGGTAAAGGAAAAGGGGGAAAAAAGAACAGAAGAAAAAAATGGAGACAAAGGTTTTGTAAAGAAGGGAGAGAAAAATGGTAGATGGGAGGGGGGATGGGGAAAAAAGAAGAATCAAGATACACTGTGTGCAGGTACTAATTCCTTATTATGAAAGTGACCTTTATGTATATTGAAAGTGTACCAAAAATTTTTTTTAAAATAAAGTAAAATGCACTTAAAAATGGATATCCACTTGAAAAAGAATAAAACTGAACTCTTACACCATATACAAATTCAACTCAAGATGGGTTAAAGACTTAATTAAGCAAAAGACCTGAAACCAAAAAATTCTTGAAGAAAACTGGGAAAACGCTCCTTGATAGTGGCATAGGTAATGATTTTTGGATGACACCAAAAGCACAGGAAACAAAAGCAAAAATAAACAAATGGGACTACTTGAAACTAAAAAGTTAATGCATAGCAAAGGAAACAACAATACGAACTGAAGAAAATATTTACAAGCCATATACCTGATAGGGTGCTAATATCTAAGAATTAAGAAACTCACATAACTCCATAGCAAAAATAACAATAAAGGACTGGGCATGGTGGTACACACCTGTAATCCCAGCTACTAAGGAGGCTGAGGCAAGATCTCAAGGTAAGGACAGCCCAGGCAACTTCACAAGATCTTGTCTCAAAAAATGAAAAGGCTGGGTACATAACAAATTCTCCATGACAAATATAATCATTATATACCACAGACACATACTAATAAAAAATAAGCACTGGGGATTTGGCTCAGTTCTAGACATCCTTGGGTGCAGTACGGGGGCAGGGGTGCGCAAAATATCTGAACTGACATCTTTCTATGGAAAAGGTAAAAATGTTCAACAGGTGTTCAACATCTCAATAATTATCAGGAAAATATAAAACAAAACCATAATAAGGTAACGCCTCACAAATGAATGGCTTTTATCAAAAAGTCAAGTGACAGTGTTAAAGATGAGAGAAAGGGGAACTTCTTACGTTACTAGTGGGATTGTAAATTGGTATAACCATTATGAAAAAAACAATGGAGGTGTCTTAAGTTACTTTTCTCTCACTGCTGAGACAAAAATAGCTGATGCTCAAATTAAAGAAGGAAAGGTTTATTTAGCTCACACTTTGTGGAGGTTTCAGTCCACAATCAGCTGACTCCAAGGTAGGGTGGCATGGCAGAGGGGCAACAACACTTCATGGTAGCAGAAAAAAGCAAAAGCAACAAGAGCCAAAAGACAAAGAGCAAGCCTCTTTTCCTCTCTTATACTGTATGCAGGATACCCACCCGAGGGTGAGTGTAACACCCACACCACCAATACCAGCACTAAACAATGAATCAATCACAAACTCTACAGTAAGTCACCTCTGAAAAGCCCAAATCCCCATGACCGCATGAGGCTTTAGGGGAACATCCAGACACAAACCATAACAGGATGTTTCTCAAAAAATTAAAAATAAAACTACACTATTTGATCTAGCAGTCCCCCTTTTGGCTAAAGATATGCATATGTGTATATACATTATGTATATACATATATGTATATTTACATATTTTATATATTCCAAAGAAACAAAAACCAGTATCTCAAAAAATTATGTGTACTCTCCTATTTATTGCAGCACTATCTAAAACAGGCAAAATATGGAAACTTAAGTGACTGTCAATGGATAAATGGGTAAGGAAATATGGTGTATTTGATGGTGACTACAGTTAATAATAATGTATTGTGAACCTGAAATTTGCAGGTTTTGTTTTTTGTGGAGCTGTGGATTAAACCTAAGGCTTCACAAAGGCTAGGAAAGTGCTCCACCCCTGAGCACTTTCCTCAGCTTTAGTTATTTTGAGATACAATCTCACTAAATTGCCGCGACTGGCACTGAGGTTGTAATGCTCCTTCCACAGTTTCCCCAAATAGCTATGATTACAGGTACATCACCACACCCAGTTTAAGAGAGTAAATCATCTCACATATATAAATAAAGATCACTAGATTAGAAGTTGAATATTTTTATAATATTGATTTTGGTATTCCTTCAAGTGTTTATCAAAATATCTCATTGTACATCTTAAGTATGAACAATTTTTATTTGTCACTTGGACCTCAATAAAGCTGAAGGAAGGCAAAGAATAGGTAATACTTCAACAAACTCTTCTGGTTATAAGTAAAGGATGACTCATGGAGAAAGAAGGACTTCCAGAGAAGCTAAACCATAGATGGTATTATAATAGGCAGAGATCAGGCAAGAGAGCGTTCCATGAGGGTATCAAATTAAGGAGTCTGAATTTCATTTTCTAGCAAAAGTGAACCCTACAAGATTGTCAGAACTGTAAATTTATAAAGAAGCTCTTTGGAGGCAGTAATAGAGTTGAAAGGGTGAGAAAGGGGAATGTTGTGGAAAAGATAAAAATTAAATAGCTTTCCTGCAATCACACAGTTAATCATATACCCAATCCCGACACTTGGTTCTTCAGACATCTATCTCATTGTTTCTGCTGTTACTAGTACACACGGACAGGAATTTAATTTTCTGCTCAGGGTCACTTAAAGACATGTAATTTATAACCCCAGTGATTATTTGCCCACTCCACCTTTTTACCAGCAACATACAAACAGTATAACTCATGAGGCTTGCATTTATCATATTAACATCATTGAACAAAATATTTTCTACATACAATATGCCTCCTTATCCCTTTCATAAACTGCCTATTTATGCTCTTTCATAACTGGTATTCAAAACATTTCTGAGAGTAAATATTTGAAATCATCATTAACAGGTTCTTACTGGCTTTTTTAAATTAAGTTTACTGGTACAGTTTAGATATACATGATGATCACATTCATCATAGAGAATTTGTACCTGTATATGCTACATCTTGATTATTCATTTTATCCTGTTCCCCTCCTCTTCAACCACTCTTTCTCTCCTTATTCACAAAAACTTTGGTTCCATTTTATCCTCCTTTTCTTGTTTTTTTTCCCTTCCTTTCTCCCTCTCTCCTTCCCTAGTTACCCTTCCCATTTGAATATTTTCTTCACCTTTCACAGTATCTATTACACATTTAGTTCTTACTTACACTTTCAGTTTCTCACACCAGAGAAACAATGTGATATTTACATGCGTCCAATTTATTTCACTTACAAATATGGTCTCAAGATGCATCCATTTACCTAGAAATGTCTCAAGTTTATGCTTCTTTGTGGCAGAGTAGTACTCTATCATATAAAAGAAACATCTCTTGTTTATCCTTTCACTGGCTGGTAGACATTTGGGTTGTTTCCAAGATTTAGCTATTACAAATTATAATATAAACATGGGTGTACATATATTGCTATGGTATGATGCTTTTAATTCCTTCAGGAAGACATCAAAAAGAATAGCCAAGCTAAAAGGAATCTCCAGTCCTAGTTTTTTGAGGAATCTCCATACTGACTTCCACAGTGGTTTTCACCAGACTGCATTCCCACCGACAGTGGACAAGGGTTCCTTTTTCCCAAAGCCCCACAAGTGATTGCTATTGGTTGATTTCTTGATATTAGCCATTGTTTCTGGAGGGAAATGGGATCTCAGCATTGTTTTAATTTGCATCTTTCAAATGATCAATGATGTTGAACATTTTTTCATGTATTTATTTGCTGTTTGTACTTCTTCATCTGAGACGGGTTTATTCATTTCAGATGCCCATTTTTGGACTAGATCTTTAAATCTGGGGAGTCTGAGTTGTTTTAGTTCTTTATATATTCTAGGTATTAATCCTTTGTCTGAAGAACAGCTGGAAAAATTTTTTTCCCACTCTGTGGGTTGTCTTTTCACTCTGTTGGAGATTTCTTCTGCTGTGCAAAAGCTTTTTAATGTGATGAGATCCCAGCTGTTGATTTTTTGTGATATTTCCTGGGTGACCAAAGTTTTGTTTATGAAGTGTTTGCCTATGCCTATGTCTTCAAGAGTTCTACCTCTTCTCTCTTCCAGCAGATTTAGTATTTGTTTTAATATTTATGTCTTTGATCCAATTTTACTTTAGTGCATGGTGAGAGATATGGGCCTAGTTTTAGTTTTCAACAAGTGGAAAGCCAGTTTTTTCCACCATCATTTATTAAAGAGGCTATCACTTTTCCAGTAAAGGGGTTTGGCCAGTTGTCAAAGATTAAGGTGGCTGAGTGTGTTTGGAGTTGTTTCTGTGTCTTCTAATCTCTTCCATTGACCCTTGGGTGTGCTTTTTGGCCAGTAATATGTTACTTCAATCATAGTAGCTCTGTAGTAGAATTTCAAGTCAGAGATGGTGATGTTCCCTGCCTTACCTTTGTTGCCCAGAATTGCTTTTGCTATTCTAGGTGTCTTCTGTTTCCAAATGAATTTTAGGATTGTTTTCTCTAGTTTTGTGATGTATGTTATTGCTATTTTGATTGAGATTGCATTAAATCTGTATAACAATTTTGGAAGTATGGCCATTTTCACTATGCTGGCTGTTCCTATTCAAGAGGGAGGGATATCTTTCCATTTTCTGATAATCCTCTTTGATCCCTTTTTTCAGAATACTGTACTTTTTAATGTAAGTCTTTTACTTCCTTCTTTAGATTAATTCCTAAGTATTTCATTTTTTGATGCTATTGTGAAAGATAAGGTTTCCCTCAGTTGTCTTTCTGTGAGTCTATTATTTGTGTACAGGAATGCCATTGATTTCTGAGTATTGCCTTTGATCCTACTATGTGACTGAACTTGCTTATTAAATCTAGGAGTCTTTTGGTAGAGTTTTGGCGGCCTTTTATGTAAGTATCATGTCATCTTCAAGTAATGATAATTTAACTTCTTTCTTTTCTATCCTTATTCCTTTTTTAATTTTTCTTGTCTAGTTTGCTTTTGCTAATGTTTCCAAAATGATATTGTGTTGGGAGCCTTTAAAGCTGGAAATTGGCCATATGTGCAAGGGCAGGACAGAGCCAGAGTGCCTCAAGCAGTCAAGCACCTCAATCTTGAGAAAAGCATCCTGCCTGGATAATTTGGTCATTAGTTACTAGGTAACCTTGAGTCTCTTGCTTATCAGGTAAGAGGTCATCCTCACCTGACTTAGCTCCTGTCTCGTCTTTATTTTCCTTATACCCACCACAGTTCCTCCCTGGGGTACATCAACAGACTGATGAGTTCCCTACAATGTTGAACAGGAGTGGTGATAATTGTTCCTGCTGGCTTGAACCACCTGTGGTATATGCATGACCATTCCATGGGTGGTTTGTGCTAGTGGTACAAACAGATCTAATCACTTTTATTGGTCCTTTTATGAAGAAAATTAGTAACAAAAAGTCTAATTAATTGCTTGAGTTTGAATAATTACTCCCCAAATATAACTATTAATACCATTCCTACCAATTTAAAAAATTTTGTAATATTCAACAAATACATTTTTATTAAATTAAAAAATTCATTTATATTCTTGAACAGCTTATCAATAATTAAGTCTCTTAATATTAACACAGAAATCTTAAAAGTACCCTATTCTTGGTGTATATAATATGCATTTACAATTTTCCACTACAAATGAGCTCCATTACAATTTTTATACCATTTTAATGTTTTCCTTAAGCAATTATATAATATGATATCTAGTCTGCTAAATCAATGTCTTTCTTTGCATTATTATAATCGAAGACTTCATGAGAAGCAGTACAAACTGCCCCCTGGTACAGACATGCATGTACCACTAGTACAAGCCAGTGAGAATTACTGAATTTAAATGAGTGCCACTTGGCAGCAAGACATACATTACTGCCCTAAAGTGAATGTGTTAATCTGAAAATTGAGGTATAACTATATCTAATTTAGAATGACAGCATTTTACAGTATCATTTTGAGGTTCACATATGGAGACTTTCGCATCACAGTTAAGCAGCATATTAAAGGAATAATCCTAGATCACCTGGTATATAATACAATTCATCTCAAAAACAGACCCAAGTCAATCACAAAGGGTATGCCCTGTTTTATACAGCAGTTTCATCCTCAAAGGTGAATCCCTTTATGATACTTTGGACAGAAATATATCACTTGTTCTATCAATAAATTTCTACCTCCACCACCTCAACCTAACATAAACATCCTAAACAATCAGTCCCTGTTGCAGACTTTTGAGTAGTCTTCAGAATTCCTAAGAATCACAATGTAGGGAAAACAAATTTACAGTAACATATTACACTGAAAACAAAACAATAAAAATATTCACTTAAACTGATTAAATGATAAAATGTATTATTTTTAAATCTCCATCAAAAAGCAAAGTAAATAGCTAAAAAAACTTTTTCGTTCAACAGTATGTCTAAACTGCACTACGATGCCTTTCTCAAATTTGGGGTAGAAAATAAATCTGAAGAGATATGATTCTGTAACACTGGAATTCCAAACAGGTACTTAAGATGTGTAACAGTAGCTCTAAGAAGTACATACAAGTTCACTACAATACCCACACAGCATATAAAACTTACTCTTAGAGATTTTAAATTTTCAGTATCCCATGTTAACAATTTTGGGGAGACATTAAACCACCATCTTAGACTATTAAGTGCATGTTCTTTTAAGCTAGTTTTTTTAAAAAAATGCCTTTATCCTAAGAGAGCTTAATATACTAAGAGCCCAACAATATTTCGAGTAAGCAAATCTTGTAGTACCCTCTCAACTCTTTGAGCATGTCTGTCCCTGCTTTGAAATGCCCTCAAGCATCTATCAGACTTCAACTACGCAAAACCCTTTAGATCTTGAAAATTCACTTGATTTCATAAAATTACTTGGAACTACCTTTCGAAAATCAAAAGTTTCATGTTCTCACTGCAAACATTTTAAACCAATTCACTCAAAACTGTGAGTGTAACGGATAGCTGCTTAATTTAAATAAGGCATCTGCACTTTTAACAGTTTGTTAGCCTAAATTTATTTCAACTTACATAGTTTCAGGAAGTTTAGAAATTAGAAGATAAAAATTTTCAAAGCGTAAGAAAAGACATGTCCCAGGAGGAAAATACTACAAGCTTGGAACTTAGCATTCTTCCCCCACTCCCAACTTACCCAGTCATATAATCACAGACCTTAGAATCATCTGGTTCAGTAAGAACAAGTTTAACCACCATGTAAACCTACAGTACCCATGTAGCTTTCCCTAAGTTATTCCTGCATTTCATTTCAGTCTATACTTCTGAACTAATGCATTCCCTAAAATCTATTTTCTACATACTACATCTTAATAGTGGTAGTCTCTGGACTTATGAAAAGATGAAATAGTGAGTACAGCGGGAAGTTTAAAGGTAAGTAGTATGAGTAGTTTTAAATCCCAGGCCAGCCTTGGAAAATGCTGCATCTAAATCTAAAACCAGTATTTTTTTTTAAGGTTCTTTTTTGAGACAGGGTCTTGCTAT
>NW_004955434.1:9649721-9651306 GCF_000276665.1 Chinchilla lanigera | reverse complement strand
CCCCACCCCCGCACAGGGAATGGAACTCACGACCTGCGCTTGCCAGGCAGGCGCTGTGCCGCTGAGCTAAATCCCCAGCTCCAACTGCTATGTATTCCAGTCTGGCCTTGAACTCACTTTGTAGCCCAGGCTGACCTCAAACTCAAACCCTCCTGCCTCAGCCTCTAGAGTACTGGAATTACTGGTGTGAGCTATCATAATCGGCAAAATTAGACAGATATTAGTATTTAAAATATCCTGACGAGAGCTGAAGCACATTTTTACATTCCCTTAAGGGTAGAATAAGGCAACTCATAGGCTTCGGGTCTATTCATTCCACCTATCAATTTTTTTTTATCTAAAATTAAGTCTGATCTGCCTTTTTAGAGGTAAGAAATGGTAAATTTTAGGCTTTACAATTTGTTATATTCACATGGAACTGCATACTAAATCCAGAAAACAATTAAAAATTCAAGTTCTAGTTATTTTTTTTTCTGCGTGTGCTTTACAGTTAATAGTTCCGTAAACAAAAATTCAACTGGCATAGACATTGTAAATGTTTATTTAAGAACCAAATGATATACACATTTGGAAATGCAATTAAGCACAAGACAGACTATCATACTGCTGGTATTTACTATTTCATAACAGCGTGTTTTGTTCTGATACATATTTTAAAAGTAGGTCAAAACTTGATGGCAAATAGTATGATTTACTACCCAACTATGATAGTCGAACAGAAGATGTACTAGAATTACTTAAATCCTATCACCAGTATAATGACAATCAAGGGCAATGTAAGCATTATAATTTGAGAGATTTGAGGCTTATAGCCAATATAAAACAGGTATTTTATATGTATCTAATAAGGGCAAGGTCATAATCTATCTTCACATGCCGCCAAATTAGCTTTAGAAAGAGAACACTCTGACATCGATTAGTAGTGTCTTCTTTGGAGGAAAAAAAAAGGCATTTTTTGTACTCTGAATTCTATAGTTGTTTTACAGACAGACCTACAGCAGTATTTTCAGAGTATCCCGTCTACCGCTTATTTTTCAAGTTACTTCTCTTACGTACTAGATAACTAGATACAAGAAGGAAAAAGACAACCAGGATTTAAAGCAAAACCAGAACTCTGCCCCGTGCTCCCTCCAAGTCTTATTATTTCCAGGTGTTTCAACAGTTGAGCAGCGCAGACAGCTTTGAGTTCTACTTCCGCTCGTCCTTACATCCCTCTAAGTGTCTATGAGCAACGAAGAAAGGGACCAGCCTGCAAGTGGGGAAGGGATGTCAGCGCTGAGACGGGGGGTACTCGTGTCCCAGCACTTCAGCAGAAATAACTCCAGCTGTAAGTTTCCACACATAAGCCACCCCAGGCCTGTCAAGTCTGACACTGGGTAAAGCCCAACAGGCTTTCCTCGACTTCAAAAGCACCTGGAAAGCACGGGAGCTGGGGACACCACGGCGGCCCGATTTCCGAGCGAAGTTAAGTAACTCTGCTCCCCAGAAGGAAGGGAAGGCGGGAGGGCAAGTCCGGGCTCGGCCGAGGGAGCGCGCGGTCTGCTCGCGGCGCGGCTGTGCGCGGCGCGGAGGGCGGCCGGGGCTG
>NW_004955434.1:9594398-9649185 GCF_000276665.1 Chinchilla lanigera | reverse complement strand
CGCGTGGGTCGGCGGGGTGGGGCGGCGCGCGCGCTCTGGAGACGTCCGCCGACCTCCCCCGCAGCCGCTTTCCGAAGCTCCGCCCAACTCTCCCCCGGGCCGCAGCGCCGCGTTGACACGCATGCGGTTTGACTCTGCTCTCGCTCGCCTCCTCCTCCCACTTGTGATTGGAGGGAATTGTCAGGGGCTGGAGGAGGGACGGGGGACAGTCGTGTGAGGCTCAGAGGCCAGTGGGCGGGGTCTCCGGCTAGGCCGGGGACCCGCACCTCGGCTGCGGGGCGAACCCAGGCCTGGCCGATCCAAACTGAGTTCCCCTCTGGATTGGCTGGGCCTGTGGCGGAGGCGGGCCCGGCGCTGCCACGCGGGTGGCTGTGGGTAAAGGGCCTCGCGAGTCACGTGACGCGCGCTGCTCAGGTTCCACCTTTGGGATCCCGGCGGCGGCCGCACTGTGGAGTCTTAGGGTCTTACAGAGGGCGTCGTTTTTACATGCTAGAGTCTGCAAGGCGAGCCGGTGGTGAAGTCACTGCGCCTTGATGGAGGTTACATTCTCCGCACGGTCTTTATTCATTCAGTAAACAAACAGCGTACTGTAAAAGTGCCCGAGACGTCTTCGTCCTTCGGTTCACTTTGCTTTCATTTGTCTCTGCCCACCATAACGTTAGACAAAGCCGAGCTGTCTCTTGGCATCCACAGTAGAGTATGTTCTGCCAAAGATGTGGAGTTAATTTTAGAGTTGGACTGGGTTACAGATACTGTAGTTTGGTATTTAACTTTTGAACCCCAGAGATCTCCTTAGTAAGTACCTCTTTTAAAGGATTGACCCAGTGATAACCTCTGAATAACAGGAATCTGGAGCGGGGAAGACACAGTGTGGAGTGGACAGTGGAGAAAGGGGGCTGTCGAACAGAAGAATTGTTTCTCGTTTTCTCTTTTGTATAGTTTGAATTTTTACATGTGATTACTTTTTCAACTAATTAAAAAGCCGAGGTTTAATATGTTAACATTAAAAAGTAGTAATATTAATAACAAACAAGGAAACAAAGTAACAATGCTTATCAGATATAGCATTTGTCTGTGGTATTCAAAACCAAATCTGTAACTTTCCGTAATTTTCCCAAACATTTGCTGCCTTCCCTAGAAGGTGATCAAAGGACTGTCTCCACTCACCAGTTTCTTGTGGTCAGATTGTGTCTCATTCCTGGCTTGCCACTCCGCCCCAGCACAGCAGCCTGGAATGTGGCAAGCGTAGTAAACTTTGAAAATATTTGTCAGTTGAAACGCTCATCCAGCTGAACTACACCATTAGACAAACAAGCCCAGAGAGGTTTCTTGACCTGACAATATAAAACTGTAAAATAACAAACTTGCATCATACTTTCATCTTAGATTCAATTGTGCACTTGGCAGACGCAATGAAAATGTTAGGGCGCAGCAGTTCGACTGGCAATCTCGCTGAGCTCGTACTTGTCCCAGCTTTGTTCTCTGGTGTCTCATAAACGTGAATATCTTCCTGAACTTACAAGCAATTTAAGGAACTTCTAAGTAATTTTTATTGCGCTCAGTTGTGACCTTATTTGCCATCGTTAGAATCCAATTCCCCTGCCATCTTGCTCTCTAGCATGTAATGTTTATAAAATAATTTCAACTGCATGATTTTACGAAACTCCACAGTAAACTAAACCTTCAAGGTAGATAATACTGGTGGGATGTTGTTATTCTGTTATTTTTGCTTTCTTAATGAGGAAATAGGACTGCAGTGGTGCATGTGCCTATAGTCATATGGCCTGCAAAGAACTGGTCGTCTTTGCAGAGATCCAGTGGGATTATACTGGATTGAACTGAATTATGATAATTGGTCTGGAGATGGGGGCGTTGGGGTGAGGGTGGTGATGACACTGATCATAGGCAGGAGGATCATGGGCAATTTAGAGAGATCTTGTCTGGAAACAAAAAAGGACTACAACTGTAACTCAGTCGTAGAATACTTATCTAGCATTCTTGAGGCCCTGGGTTTGATCTCCAAATAGGAAAACAAAAAGTTGAACAGTATTTAATCATATACAACTATGTTCCTCTAGGTTATGTAAAATGTGATCCCATGTTTATGAAAAAATACATTTATGTGCCTATGGGGAAAAATGGGAAAAAACGCACTAAAAATTGGTGGGGTCTTTTTTGTTTTCTTGAAAGGGAGGGGAGTTGGAGTTTGTTGTTGTTGTTGTTGTTGTTTTGTTATTGTTGTTATTGTTTTGAGACAGCATCTCACTATGTAGTTCAGGCTGGCTGTGAACTTGCTATGTAGCCCAGACTGGCCTGTTGCCCTCCTGCTCCTGCCTCAACCTCTAGAGTGCTGGAATTACAGGCATGTGCCACCATGCCCAGCCAAAAGTTGTTGTTTTAAAACAACCTTAAAAATAAATAATTTTTAGAAAACCATCTTGACTATGGGTGTTTAATGTGTACTTTAAAAAAAATTTTTTTTCAAATGGGTGTGATAGCTCATACCTGTAATCCCAGCACTCTGAGACTGACGCAGGAGTATTGCTGCAAGTTGGAGGTCAGCCTCAGCTACATAGGGAGTTCAAGGCCAGTTGAACTACATAGTGAGGCTCTGTCTCAAACAAAACAAAAAATTATTTTGAGACAGGGTTTCACTGATTTGCCCAAGCTGGACTCAAACTTGCAGTCCTCCCTCCAAGTCTCCCAGAGTGCTGGGATTACAATACTATGTACCTCTTTGGGCTTTATTTTCCAAATTATTAAAAATGAGTTCACATTGTTTTTGTGATGAGAAAATGTTATTTAAAACAGTGAACTTGTTAATGTTTGATAATGTCCCATTTGTCCTATTTTCAGTAGAACCTTGCAGTGTTGACAAATCAGAGGGAATGATGTAGTAACGTGGAGTTTCAGGCACAGTCCCAAAACTAGTGAGGAAAGGATTAGGAGAAAACGGACCCTACATGATCAGACTAAAAGTAGGCCCTGTGTACTTTTACACACCGTCACAGGCTTTTGATGACAGAGCTATGGCAGAATTTTGGTTCAGATCAAACCCACTGCCAGGGTTAGGGGACTGCCTTAAGAGCCAAAGGTGAGACTGTTTTTGTTTATGACTCTTAACATTCAACATCATTTTCTTTCTCTTTTTTCCCAGTTATTTTTTATTGCTACATGTTTGCGTTACATAACATTATTATACTTGTATCATGTATAACTGATGCATTTGCTTCTAGGCTGGTATCAAGTATTTACCCCCTGTGAAAATGAGTAATGAATAACTCAGCTGAAAAGATGTTATACCTCCATTTTGCATGAAAATAATGTGGAGGTGAGCAGAGTAGGTGGAAATACATATGCAACAAAATTGGCCATAGGTTGCTAAATAAATCTTTGAGTTGGAAGATGACTGCCTAGAAATTTCTTGTGTTATTCTACCTTAATGTGTGGCTACAATTTTATTTATCTTTGTAGTATAGGGAAAATGTACCCAGAGCCTCACACTTGTTGGGCAAGTACTCTACCATGATTCCTACCCATTTTGTTTGTTTGTTTGTTTGTTTTGTTTTTCTTCCGGTACCAGATATCGAACTCACGACCTCATGTTTGCCAGGCAGGTGCTGTGCCGCTGAGCTAAATCCCCAGCCCCCCATTTTGATCTTTTTGTTTTGATTGCCCAGGCAATTTGAGATCCTCTGTCTCAGCCTCCCATGTAGCTAGAATTACAGGTGTGTGTCATGACACCCAGCAAAATCCAAACAATGGCTAGATTACATTTTGTAATTCAGTAAGATTTTTGTTTTGTGGATTTTTTGTTTCATTGTGTTCTGGTGCTGGGAATCACAGCCAGGGCCTCATCTCACACATGCTAGGCAAGCTCTTTACCACTGAGATACATGTATCATGTATATAAATAATAACTACTAATGGTTCACTAGGAGTAATGGTGAGTGGTACCGCTCCTACTTCCACCCCTTGATTCCTGGATCCATGAATCCTGGCTATGGGAGACGCAGTGCCATATAGTGGGCACCGACTCAAAGCATAGACAGCCTTTTGAAGTCTCTTACCCCAACCCAGAAAGCTCTTGCCACCTAGCTGGTGCCTTAACTGTATCTTTAAAAGACCATTCCACCTTTCTGTCAATCCAGCCACTTCTAGATGGTAAGGAACATGGTAAGACCAGTGAATTCCATGAGCATGAGCTTACTGCCTTACTTCTTTGGCTGCAAAATGTATTCCTTAGTCAGAGGTAATGCTATGTGGAATTCCATGGCAGTGGATAAGGCATTCTGTAAGTCCACGGATAGTAGTTTTGGCAGAAGCATTACGTGCAGCAAAGACAAATTCATATCCAGAGTATGTGTCTATACCAGTAAGGACAAAGTACAGTTCCTTCTGTGATGGAAGTGATCCAATATAATCCACCTGCCACCAGGTCGCAGGTTGATCACCCTGGGGAATAGTGCCATATGGGGGACTCAGTGTTGGCCACAGCTACTGGCATGTCGGGCATTCAGCAGTGTCTGTAGCCGGATCAGCCTTGGTGAGTGGGAGTCTGTGTTGCTGAACCCATGCGTAACCACCATCCCTGCCACCGTGGCCACTCTGTTCATGGACCCATTGGGCAATGACAGGAGTGGCTGAAGAAGGAGGTTGGCCACTTATCAGGTCATCTTATCTACTGATTATTAAAGTCCCCCTCTGCTGATATCACCTTTTGGTGAATGTTTACATGGGAAACATATTTTTACGTCCTCTGCCCACATGGAGAGGTCTACCCACATACCTCTTCCCAAAGTATCTGTCACCAATTTTCCAGTTATGTCTTTTCCAAGTTCCTGCCACACCATTGGCTACAGCTCATGAATCAGTATATAGTCACATATCTGGCTATTTCTCCTGCCAGGCAAAATGTACTACCAAGTGCACTGCCCAAAGTTCTGCCCACTATGACAATGTCCCTTCACCACAGTCCCTCAAGGATGCCCCAGAAAGGCGCTATAATGCTGCAGCTGTCCACTTGTGGGTGGGGCCTGCATAACTTGCAGAGCCATTCATAAATCAGACCCTAGCCTTCTCTTCCTTTAACAGCTGATCATATTACACCCCACAAGGCCATAAGTGCATGCTGGGAAACAGAAGGCAGTACAGTAGGCGTAGGAGCCATAGGTATCTGAGCAATTTCCTCATGTAATTTACCTGTACCCTCTGACCTGCTCTGGCTCAATCACAAATATATTATTTCCATTTAATGATAGACTATTGCTGTGCATGTCCAACCTTATGACTTGGTGGATCAGATAATACCCAGGTCATAATAGGACCTGGTGTTCCATGGTCAAGTGTTCAGTTTCCACTAGGGCCCAGTAGCAGGCCAAGAGCTGTTTTGCAAAGAGAGAGTCGTTGTCTGCAGATGACAGCAGAGCCTTTCTCCAAAATCCTAAAGGCTTCCACTGCAATCCACCTATGGGGGCCTGCCAGACTCCAAACAGCATCTGTACCTGCCACCGATACTTCAAGTACCATTGGGTCTGCTGGATCATATGGCCCCAGTGGAAGAGCAGCATGCACAGCAGCCTGGACCTGTTGCAGAGCCTTTTCTTGTTCTGGGCCTCACTCGAAACTAGCAGCTTTCCAAGTCACTCAGTAAATGGGCTGGAGTAAGATACCTAAGTGAGGAATGTGTTGCCTCCAAAATCCCAATAGGCCCAGTAGGTGTAGTGCCTCCTTTTTGGTTATAGGGGAAACCAGATACAAAAATTTGTCTTTACCTTAGAAGAAATATCTCTACATGCACCACACCACAAGACTCCCAGAAACTTTACTGAGGTAGAAGGACCTTGAATTTTTGTTGGCTTTATTTCCCATCCCCTGGCTCTCAAATGCTGTGCTAACAAATCCATAGTGGTTGCTACCTCCTGCTCACTAGGCCTAATCAGCATAACATCTCAGTGTAATGGACCAGTGTGATATCTTGTGGGAGAGAAAGGTGATCAAGAGCCCTATAAACTAAGTTGGGATACAGGTCTGGTAACCCTGAAGTAAGAGAGTGAAGGTATATTGCTGGCCTTGCCAGCTGAAAGCAAATTGCTCCTGATTGTCTTTATGGATAGGTAGAGAGAAGAAGGCGTTTGCCAAATCAATAGCTGCATACCAAGTTCCAGGAGATGTGTTAATCAGCTCAAGCAAGGAAACCACATCAGGTACTGCAGCTGCAATTGGAGTCACCACTTGATTCAGTTTATGGTAATCTGCTGTCGTTCTCCAAGACTCATCGGTCTTTTGCACAGGCCAAATAGAATTAAAAGGAGATGTAGTGGGGGCCATCACCCCTGCATTCTTCGAGTCCTTGATGGTGGCACTAATCTCTGGAATCCCTCCAGGAATGCAATACTGCTTCTGGTTTACTGGTTTACCAGGCAAAGTTAACGCTAATGGCTTTCATTTGGCCTTCCTAACCATAATAGCCCTCATGCAACAGGTTAGAGAACCAATGTGAGAATTCTGCCAAGTACTAAGTACATCTATCCTAATTATACATTCTAAAACAGAGGAAATAACTACTGGATAGATTTGAGGACCTATTGGACCCACTGTATGTAAGACTTCTGCTAAAATTCCATTGATCACCTGACCTCCATAGGCCTGTACTTTTACTGGAGGGCCATAATGATGTTTTGGATCCCCTGGAATCAGTGTTAGTTCAGAATCAGTGTCCAGTAGTCCCCAAAATGTGCAATCATTGCCCTTTCCCCAGTGTACAGTCACTCAGGCAAAAGGCCTCAAGTCCCTTTGGGGAAGCATGGGAGAAAGGTTCATTGTATAAATTTTTGGTACATCAGGGTACTTCCTCAAGGGGACCTGGCCTCCCCTGCATTCAAAGGGTTCTGGGTGTTCTGGGTCTGTAAACTTGCTCAAATCCAGGAACTTGTTGAAGGGCCGTGATTCCCTGTTACCAAGATTTGAAGTAGGTTTCTGTTCATTTACCCTTAAACTTTTTTGATTATATAAATCTAGTAAAACTTTTGTAGGCTTCCTATCTATTTCACTTTGGGGAACACTGTGGCTAATCAGCCAGCACCACAGATCTGCATGTGTCAGATTACTCTGGTCAGTGTTCTGTATCTGCTGTCCATTACAGTAAGTATGTGATTAAGTGCTGCAATTTGACCTCTGTCAGTCTGGGGTCCAATCAAGCCCACTGCCCTTACATTTCACAATTTAGCCACAGTCCCCATTGTAAGGTCTGGCATACAGAGAAGAGCAATGACAGGGCTCTTCAGGGATGCTGGTGCTTCCCTCACAAATCTATTTCTCAAGGTGTTAGTGAAGGGTACATTTTCTGGATCATCCCAATGTGGAGGATTAGGTTTAACTTGCCAGATCCACTCCAGCCTTCCCATTTCCCTAAGCCTCTGAATCCCCTCATCAGTAGTAAACCACGGACTATCAGGCATCTCTAACTCATTCACAGTAGGTCATCTTTTGAGCTAGACTTCTACAAACCAGCCAAATAAACTACTAACACCCTTTTTTACTCCATGAGCTGCAACATTAAATTCAGAATCCCTACTTAATGGGCCCATATCAACAAACTCAGGCTGATCCAGGTGTATATTTTTACCACAATTATCCGACACTCATAAAATCTATTCCCACACTTCATTAGGCCTCTGCTTATAAGAGTTAGAAAACTCAAGAAGTTCTTTGGGAGAGTAGTGGACCTCCTCATGGGTCACACTAAGTACTTCACCCTTAGGAGCCTTCTGTGATTTGAGTCTGGTTATGGTCCTAGAGGCAAAAATGGGTGGGGAGGGTGGGTCCTGAGGAGTGTCAGCATTATCCTGTATGGTCAACACAGAATTAGTTTCGCCAGGCACACTAGGAGACGACAACACCAGAGGGAGTGGAGGTGGCAATGCCTCTGCCACAGTGGGTGGGGAAATCTCTTCCTCTGGCAAAATAATCTCATCAGGATCTAAGAGCTCAACATCCTCAGCTTCTTCAGGATCCTTCCACATGTTTCCATCCCTGTTTATGGGATCCCATTTCCTTTCCAATCAGTGCCATCACTTTTGCTTCAGATACCTTTTGAGACTAAGAATTAAACTTACATTGCAGTTCAGCCAATTGAATTATGAGGGGCTGTGTTTGGATTTCCGCAATCTCAGTCTTTTGGTTAAAAGAAGATTTTCTTTCAGGACACACTTAGAAACTTTTAAATTTCTTATCTGTGTCTGGAGCTGGGAATTTGAATCTTTGAGCTCCTTATTTTCCCTTATTAATTTGTCCTCACAGCCAGAAGACTTTAAACTTCCTATGGATGTTTTGAGCTCATTGTTTTCCTTCACTAGTTTGTCCAGGGAGGCTAAGACCAACCAGGCAGCATCATTATGTTCCCTACTCTGCAAAGACATTCAAACTTTTCATGTACAGAGTCGCTAAATTTCTGACATCTCAAAAGTGATGGATTAGGATAATCAAATGAATCTATTTTTTTCTGTTTTTGGTACCAGGACTCAAAGTCAGGACCTTGTGCTTGCCAGGCAGGTATTTCTGCCACTGAGCTATATCCCCAGCTCTAATCAAGTGAATCTACATGGCATATTAGGTTAAACAGTTAATGCCAATGATTATCAGTATCCCCCACAGAAGTAGGAGAAACCATGGCGTCTTTAGATTTCATCAAATTGCAGAGCCAGCTCGAGGAACCCCTAAAGCCATTAAAGAATGTCATCATTATAATTCTGTTTCTCTAGAGCCACTCCGAATACCAAAATTTGTATCAGTCATAGTTTACTAGAGAAACAGATATAACATAAGATATACAAATGTATGAGAAATTACAAGTTTGGCTTACAATGGTCAGCCATAGAGTTGGATGAGGAAGCATGCAGAGGATGTCTGCACGCTGGAGATTGAAGTCCAGCCCCAGGCCTGGAGCTCATCACTGCAGTGCTCCATGCAAGTCCGTATCAGGAGGCTGATGGGTCTGCGATGAAACGCTGAAGAATCTACAATGAAGGCCAAAAAGTCTACAACAGAAGGCTGAAGAGTCCCAGGCAGAAGCTGAACAGTCTGCACCAGAAGCCAGGAGATGATAACCAAGCTGAAAGTGAAGACTGGAGCTCCTCTGAAGAACCAGCCATCAGCTGTTCCTTGTTTCCCTTTTATTGTATGCAGCCTTCCTGCCCTGGGAGTGGGGAGATCCTTTACACCCACATCATCTGCAGGCCCTCCTCTTGCATAGGCTTAGGATGAATACAAAGTAAGGACCCTGGCCCCCTGCTGAGTCACTTAGTTAATCTTCTAAACTTCTCACATTGACACAATGAACAACATCCTAGAGGAGGAAGGGCGTGTCCTTTTCACCCCAGGATGTAGAACTGCTGAGTTACTTAGTTAAGCTTCTAGACTTCTCAAGTTGATGCAGTGTATCAACCATAATAGCAGGATATTCTTTCTAAAATGGAATAATATTCTGTGCCTGTACCACATTTGTTTAGTGCATTCATCCATCCCTAGATATTTGAGTTGCTTCTTCCTTTTGGCTATTGTGAATAATGCTGCTATAAACATAGATACACAGCTATCTCTTTTGAGACTCTGATTTCATTTCCTTTGCCTATACACCTGGGAGTGGAACTGCTGGATCATATGGTACTTATTTATTTTTTTTCAAGACTCATACTATTTTGCATACTGGTTACACTATTTTACAATTCCACCAACAGTGCAGCAGGTTCCAGTTTTCTACATTCTCACCAACACTATTGTTATCAGTTTTTGTAAGTATGAGCCATACTACTGGGTGTGAAATGATATCTCCTTTTAATTTGAATTTTTCTGAAAATTAGTGATGTTGAGCATCTCTTCATAGGCTTTTTGTCCATTTGTATATTACTTTTGGAGAAATCTTATCATAATAATGCAGAGCATAACAATGTTTTGGTCAGTAATAGACTGTATATCCAGTGGTGGTCTCATAAAATTATAATGGAGCTGAAAGATTCCTGTCATCTAGTGACGCGGTATCATTGTCATGTAGCTCGGTGCATTATTTATGTGTTTGTGATAATTTTGGTGTAAATAAATCTACTGTACTTCCAGATGATACATAAAAATATAGCTCATATAACTATGTACAGTACATAATATTTAATATTGATAATAAACAACTATATTACTGGCTTATATGCTCACTATGCATTACTATTTATCATTATTTTAAGGTGTATTCCTTCTACTTATTAAAAAATTTTTTACCATAAGATAGTATGCTGCTATACCAACAGCAGCCCTATGCATCTTGAATTTACCATGTCTGTTAATTTTAAGAAGAGGCCTCATAGAGTGATTGCTTTATATCATCTAGGTTTGTGTAAACAGATTCTGTGATATTCATACAATGATGCAGTTATCAGACCGTATCCCTGTCTTTAAGTGAATCATGATTGTATTATCTTTGATACACTGTTATATCTGGACAGCTTCACAAGAGTTAGAGCAAATCTTTTGAATTTAAATTTTGGAGGATATAAGAGGTGTGATCAAAAGATACACAATACTTAAATTTTTAAAATGCATTATAATAAAAGACACTTTTCCATTAATCGCCCTCAAAATACTGCTCTTCACTTTGAACACATTCACCCCATCATTCTTACCACTTTCAGAAGCATTTCTGGAAGTCCTCTTTCATGAGTGTCTCTTTCTGGCTGCCTTAATTTCCTGAATCAATTCAGAATGTTTATGACAATTCAAAACACTAGAGTGTCTTCATTCATCTTGTTTACTGGATCTGATACCACATGACTTCTGGCTCTTTTGCAAAGTTAAAATGACCATGAAAGATAACTGCTTTAAATCGATTCAGGACACTGAGGAAGCCACAACAATTCAACTGAACATACTCACAAGAAAGAACTTCCAGAACTGCTTCAGAAAGTGGCAGGGACATAGGAGATTAGGGTGTAGCGAAGCTGGCTGGGGAAGTAGGTCTGACTTGTTAATTACAAAATCCCAGGACACAAGTACAGTTCCCAAAGTCCTGCATGTGGACTTTTTGTGAGACTCGAGCAGGTTTTCAATGGGATGGTGTAGACTTGACATCAGCCAGAGGGTTGGGACCCCAGCACCATCTCTCAGGACTCCTACGTAGAAGTTTTCATGGCTTTCCTTGAGGTCTGGACAGTATGAAAGGATTCAGACACCAAGAAGGGCTTGTTATCATGGCTTCCCTCACCATAGCCCACCTGCTTCCTCCAGGGTGTACTTTTACCTTGCTCTTTTCTTTTATTCAGCCCAAGCTTGCTCTGCAGAGCCAGTTTCTCTCACACTTTCCACTTTTAGTTTTTCAAATAAACCTTGTCCCTGTTTTTTGCTCATTTCATTCAATTCTTTGTTCAGGATGAGAAGGATTAGAATCCAGCTCTAGAAGGAGAGGTGAGCAACCCAAAACCCAGTAACATTTGATTGGTGAGCCACTTTTAGAAGGAGCTACCCAATAGCATCAGGAGCAATGGGATGTGTTTCAAGTGAGAAGTATTTTGAAGGGGTTAGTTACAATGTGTCTTCTGTAATAAATTTTTTAAAAATTTAAGCAATCATCATATTTTTTATCATACCTCATAATATGATTTTCCAGCTTTTTTGTTTTGTTTTGTTTTGTTTTCCAGTACCTGGAATCAAACTCACGACCTTGTGCTTGCCAGGCAAGCACTCTGCCACTGAGCTAAATCCCCAGCCCTGATAATATGATTTTCTATCAAGTTTTGGATAAGGTTATTCAGAGTTTCCAGAGTAATACAGGCATGACATATCAGTCAGAATAGTCTTAAATCTCTGATTTCCTGGCAGCTCATTCAGGACTCCTCTCAGGAACTATTTCTATTCCTCATTCTTATTCCCCATTCATTTTCTCCAATAAATTTTCTTTCTTTTTTTTTTTTTTTTAAATTTTTTGTCTGTTTTGAGACAGAGTCTCACTATGCAGTTCAGGCTGGCCTTGAGCTCACTTTGTAGCCCAGAATGGTCTCAAACTTGAAAGGATCCTCCTGCCTCAGCCTCCCGGGTGCTGGAATTACAGGCATGCACTGCCACACCTAGCTTCTCCGATAAATTTTTGTACTCTTTTTTTTAATTTTAAAAAGAAGAGAAAGAAAAACAAACACAAAGGCAAAAACAAAACAACAAAAAGTAATAAAAATAACACAGAATTTCAAAACAAAGTGATAGGAAATTAACCATAGTTGTTATAATATATATTGTTATCTCAAAGTAGTTGCTCAGATCACTTGACATGGGCATGCAAGATCAATCAAACAATTAAGCCTTAACTGTTCCTTTCAACAAACCAATAGAAATCAGTGAATTTTCATAGTCTTAAAAAAAATCTCCAATATCCTAACCCAATAGGACTATAAGTAAATTTCATAGAGTAAATCTATGTGTATTTCAAACATAGAAACTTATCCCTTGTCCACATCCCAGGCTTCCTGAGTCAGAATTTCTTGATAGTGTGGGCCAAGAATTAGCCTTTTAAAGAAATACCCAAGATAACCTCATGAATATTGGGTTGAGGATGTAGCTCAGTGGTAGAGTACTTGCCTAGCATGCACAAGGCCCTGAGTCCCATTCACAATACCACACCCCTCTAAAAAATGTCATGCATATCAATAGGGTCGGTAGGGCTCCTTAGGAGTCAAAGTGATAACTGAGATCGCTGTTCTTACTCTCTTTATATGTAGTCTACAGTCTCTATACTCAACCTCCTGATAATCCTATCAGCAGATAAACAAGCCAGGAAGTGAACTGAACTCCACGGAGATGTGGGTGTGATTCTTCACTTCACCAACTTGAAACTGAAGTTGTCTTGATTTCCTAATGAGAGACATGTGAAGGATGTAACAACTATGTTGTGGAGCCAGATAAGACCAAATGGTTGAAATGACCTTGCAGCAGTCTTCATGGGTAAACTGCTGATCACATGCTAATCACCTCCATGATGTCCTGCTCATCCTCTAAGCTACCCCTAGTTATTCTACACATGTAGAGAGAGGATAATAGTATCTACCTTACCAATTGGTTTTTTTTTTTTTTTTTATATTGGAAACCAGCGTTTAACAGTATAGGGACCTTTAACAGTATATTTTGGATTAGTGATAAAGAAATTTGTGCTTATGTCTCGTGCTGTTACAATAGTAACAAGAACTAGGATTATTCAGCCCTTTGGCTCTACGTTCTGCTCTAAGCATTTAATCTTTATTGGTATAACAATGATATTCTCCCATTTTATAGATAAGAAAACTGAGACTTAGAGAGGTTCAAGGTTTACAGAATTAGGAAGTGATAGAGTCAAAACTTGAATGCCAGCCCCCAAAATTTAACAACTTCACTATAACATCCCTTCTCACAAACTTATTTTCTCACTACATATACATAATAATTTATGCCACAATGATTTATTAACTAATTTTTCAATTCCTAGGAATATTTTCCTTACTTCTTTATTCTGCTAAGGAAATTAACAAAATCAGCATTTTCTCATTCACCAGAATAACATCTTTTGGATCTTAAGCAAAAATGAAAGCAAGCATATATTCAAAGGATCAAGTGAATCCTCAGAAATAAGCAGTTTCTCTAGAACTTTCTGTGGCAAATACTCAGGGACATGGAAGGATAAGAGGGAAGAAGAAATTACATCACCCAGATATGATGTTCAAGGCTACAAATGAATCAGGGAATTAACATTTATTAGGAAGATCATGTTTTAATGACATTAACCCATCATTTCATGTAGGACACGCCAAAGGAAGAGCCTTCCCCTGCCCTAGACATTTCCCAAGGATGCACGGTATGATTTGCTTTGGGCTCTTACTTTCTTCCCTGGCCTGAGGTTGATTATGTTCTTGCCTTATGTTGCCACTGCCTGTTGGTTTCCATCAGAGGGAAATCTTCTCAGGAATCTGGTGAAGAGCAGCATCTCAGCTTCTACCCTTAATTTATATCTCCCCAAACAAAGCCCAAGCAAACCCATTGCTCTCAGAAGTTTTCTCAGGACTCTTATGTAACAGAGAACCACCCCCACCCCCCACCCCACCTCCGGCCAAAAAAAATAGTTGGCAAGTGTGGCAAGACTCCCATGGTTTTATCTTGACCAACAGGGAAAACGTAAGCTTTTAGATCAGCCATGTGTGAGTTAGAACTGGAAGTTGGCCACTGCCTGTGTATACTTTATCATTTAGCCTGTGTCCTTCTGGAATCAAGTAGATAAAAATTAGTTTCCTTGTTAATGTTTGTTAAAAAGTAGGAGGGTTTACCCAGCTCTGTAGCCCAAATCTCTGATGAGGACACTGGCTAAAATGTGGCAAGCATACTGGGTGTCTTCAAAACTTGAGAAATGGGGATCGGGTGTTCACATCCCCTAAAGATGACCTCAAAAATACCCTATTATTGCTCATACAGTTCCCTCTTGTGGCTGAAGTATTCAGCTGAAGAAATGTCTACTTAAGATTATTATTATCCTTTTTGAGTCTATGGATTTTTAAAAATAATGAACAGTTTGAAATTTGTTCATCACAAATGCAGTAATAACAATATCCCCAAGCAACAGTTTGAACTTTACCAGACTATTAAAATGACAGTGTAATACATTTTAAATATGATGTCTAGATTCAGTAAAATCTCAGTAAATGGAGACATGAAGTTGAACATATAAAACCAAAGGCAACCAAGGAATTTAATTGTATGAATGCAATAGTTAACACATTACAACACAATTATCCTTAACAAAACAAGGATAAGCAAGATTCTTCCCAATGTGCATATTTAAAAAAAATACATTGGACAGCCCAGATATGATGGTGTATGCCTATAATTACAGCTATTTGGGGGGCTGAGATAGGAAGATTGCATGTTTGAGGCCACCCCTGGAAACTTAGTGAGACCCTAAAATAAAAAATAGACCCACTGTGGTGGATTGACAACTGGTGGTCAACTTGTAACACCCCGCTGAACTGACCCAGCGTGTGCTGGGTGTGGGAGGCCCACCTGAGGACTGTTGCCGACAGCCTAAGAGGCAGAACTGGTGAAGAAGAAGAGAAGCCGTAGGGAGCTGTTAGTTTTCCTGGAGGAGCTAGCTTGTCATGCTGGCTTTCTTGATGAACTCAGCTGTTCTCATCAGCAAAGGAACTTGGGACCTTGCTATCCCTGAGAATGGCTATGGTTCACTTTGGGGGAGTTCTGGTCCTCACTTTGAGCATTGCTTCCTGGTCCAGAGGGGAAGATGGTGCACTGCTCAGTCTCCTGGGGAAGCTCGTCATGTCGGCTTTCCTGATAGGAACTCAGCTGTCTTCATCATCGGAAGAGCTCGGGACCTCACTGTTGCTGAGGATGGCTGTGGTAATTTTCGGGGGAGCTCTGGTTCTTACTTTAAATGTCGCTTCCTCCAGTGCAGATACCACAGCCTGCTAGCATAGATCCTTCGTCCCATGGGCACAGACATTCTAACTTTTACCACTGGCCTTGGGGCCTTCCCAGCACAGATCCATGAAACAGGCCTGCATGAGACATTGTTACGGGCTCTAGGCCTTCAGCTGGACTTGTGCAGGACATTACCGTGGGATCCAGGCCCTCCGCTGGACTCTTCGGTCTTTAGTGTGTGGACAGATTTCCTGCACTCTCTTTGTGTCTGACTCTTTGGGTGACTATTATAAAATAATCTTATAAACTATGTGTCCTGGATTGTTTCCCCTTATAAGCCCCTGACTAAAACTCCCACAAAATAAAAAATAAAAATGGCCAAGAATGTAGTAACTCAGTTTTACATTGCTCCCAGTCTCCTAGGTTCAGTCCTCACTACACCCCTACACACATTTTTAAAAATTATATATATATAATTTTGGATGTATAATATCACCACTGGAAGTCAAATTAATCAACAATGGTCCCAGAGTCATACACTTTTAAGTGTATATGCTTGGTATAAAAGAGCCTTAGTTCTGTTAGTATAAAACATTGTACTATTGTATAAAATTGTGTCTTCCAAAATTTTATATATATATATATATATAAAATATCTTTTGTCTTT
This sequence comes from Chinchilla lanigera, assembly GCF_000276665.1. Classification (NCBI taxonomy): domain Eukaryota; kingdom Metazoa; phylum Chordata; class Mammalia; order Rodentia; family Chinchillidae; genus Chinchilla; species Chinchilla lanigera. The sequence goes on along the minus strand of NW_004955434.1, from coordinate 9,633,092 downwards.
CATTTACTTATGAGCATTTCCTCCATGTTCTAGTAATAACATGTTCCCGTTTCTATCTTGTTTCAGCATTCCTATTATCAATGGCTACATTTGCTGGAATCTTTTACTTATTAAACTTTGGACAAGTATAACAAGAAAAAAAACAGAGCAAAAGATTCTTTCTAGTTTTCTCTATCGTGGCTGACTAGGTAGTGGCAGCAAGGGAGGGAGGAGCCAAGATATGCACCAGAGGAATGCAGTGATCCAGTCTGATCCTTTTAAACTGAGTAGGTTGAAGTGGTAGATAAATAGAAAAATGCAGCCAAAGTCAGATCACCTGAAGCAGATATTAACTAAAGAGCTCCATACAAGCAAAAAAGTCTTTCCACCCTCATCAGTCCTCAATTCTTAGCACCCACAAACACACACACGAGAAAGCATCCAAAAATTTCTAACTTCTCCAAAGTTGATCTAGCCCGCATCGATGGGGAGGAAATAAAAAACCAAATGGTTGAATTGTATGAATTCATAGAAGAAACACACAAACAAACAAACAAACTCAACCAGATCAATAAGGTGTCAGGGGGATCTTGTATGATGTATCTTAACAGATAATGGACTTAATAAAATGATCAGTGTGCTTAAAGAAGACCCAAATGAAAAGTTAGGTGAGCTAATCCAACTGATACAAAATATGAACGACCGGTTTAGCATGGAATTACAGTCCATAAAAAGGTACCAAACAGCGGTCCAAAAGATAAAAAATTCCACTGAAAGTAGGGGCAGTAGAGGTGACAAGTGTGAGAAGAGTGTCAGAACCAGACATAGAGCTGACACAGATAGCTACAGCAAGCAGAGAGATACCTTCATTGAGAGATCATGGGACATGGATCAGACAGCTGTGAGATACAACACAGAAAAGTCACCTAAAAATAATTGGAATCAGAGAAAATTAGACAAGTCATGGGTGGCATAAAAAAGCTATTTGTAGAAATCATAGCAGAGACTTTCCAAGTATGGGAGAAAATTCAACATACAGGTAGGTGAGGCATGTACAACCCACAATAGCCACAATCAGAAAAGAACTTCTCCATTGGCTAAAAATCATAGGATGGAAAGCAATATTCCAGAAGAAAGCAGCAATAGCTATCTTATATTCAGACAATGTAGACTTTAAGGCAAAAGTTCTCAGAACAATTTTTTAAGCATTATTATCTTTATTAGTACACATGTGTCATACATATCGATCACTTTCATCAAAAGAAATTGTAGTTGTACATAACACATCTCAATTCTTTTTTCCCATTGCCCTCCACTCCCTTCAACCTTTCTTCCCCCACCATTTACACAAACTTTGTTTCCATTTTTTTCTTCCATTCTTTTTTTCCTTTTTCCTTCCTTCCTTCCCTTTCCCCTCTCCACTCCCTTGTTCCCCTTCCCATTTGAGCATGTTCCTCCTACTTCTCAATATCTATCCCACATTATTCTCCTCATTTATCCTTTGGTTTTCTCACACAAGAGAAACAATACATATTTAAACTTGGGTGTCTTATTTATTTCATTTATGATTATAGTTTCAAGGTGCATCTATTTTCCTACAAATGATTCCAACTTATCTCTGTTTTGTTTTGTTTTGTTTTTCGAGACAGAGTATTGCTGTGTAGTTCAGGTGGGCCTTCAACTCACTATGTAGTCCAGCCTGGGCTTGAATTTGCTGCAATCGACCTGTCTCAGCCTCCCACGTGCTGGAATTATAGGTGTGTATCACCGCTCAAATTTATCTTTCTTTATGGCAGGGTAATGCTCCATTGTACATAAATACTATATTTTCTTTATCCATTCAACTTTTGAGGGGCTGGGGATTTAGCTCAGCAGCAAAAGCGCCTGCCTGGCAAGCGCAAGGTCATGAGTTCGGTTCCCCGTACCGGAGAAAAACAAAAAACAAAACAAAACAACAACAACAAAAAACATTCAACTTTTGATGGGCATATTGCCTGTTTCCAAGATTTAGGTATTGTAAATTATGCTGCTATAAACATGGGCATGCATATATCACTATGGCGTGATGCTTTTAGACTCTTGTGAAGAGACTTATAAGGGGAACAGCTGTGTCAAATGAAGCTTCTTTTTTTTGTTTGTTTCTTTTTTTTTTTTTTTTTTTTTTTGAGACAGGGTCTCACTGTGCAGTTCAGGCTGGACTTGAGCTCACTTCGTAGCCCAGGCTGGTCTCGAACTCATAATGATCCTCCTGCCCCCGAGTGCTGGGATTACAGGCGTGCACCACCATGCCCAGCCTGAAGCCTCTATTTCTAGTTTCTTGACAATTTCTCCTTTTGATCTCTATAGTGGTTGTAACAGTTTACACTCCCACCAGCAATGGAGAAGCGTTCTTTTTTCCCCACAGCCTCTCTAGAATTTGTTATTGGCATATTTTTTCTTCTTTCTTTCTGAGATAGGGTCTTGCTATGTAGTTCAAAATGGCCTGGACTCACCATGTACCCCAGGCTGGCCTTGAACTTGTGGCGATTCTCCTCCCTCAGCCTCCCTAGTGCTGAGATTACAGGCAAGCACCACCATGCCCAATGGTTCATTTCTTGATGATAACCATTATTTGTGGAGTGAGATGGAATCCTGGTGTTTTTTAAATTTGTATTTCTTTGTAATACTTGAATGACCAGTGGTGTTTAGCCTTTTCCCATATATTTATTTACTGGTTGTACGTCTTCATTTAAAAATGTCTGTTTACTTTCAAGGCCCATTTTTGGATTAAGTCTTTAAATATGGGAGGACTAATTTTTTTTAATTCTTTGTACCTTCTAGGTGTTAGTCCTTTAAGGAGTAGCTGATAATTTTTTTTTCTCATTCTGTGGGTTGTTTCTTCTCTGTTGGTGTTTCTTTTGGTTTTTCTTTGGTTTTTCTCCGGTACCAGGAACCGAATTCACGACCTTGCGCTTGCCAGGCAAGCGCTTTGCCACTGAGCTAAATCCCCAGCTCTGTTGGTGTTTCTTTTGCTGTGTAGAAGCTTTTTACTTTCATTTGATCCCAGTTGTTGATTCCTTGTAACATCTGCTGTGTGATCAGGGTTTTGTTCATAAAACCCTACACTTATGTGTTCTAGAGTTTTACCTAGTCTATCTTCCAGAAGATTAAGTGTTTCTATTTTTATATTTAGATATTTGATCCATGTTGAATTTAGCTTAGTTCATGGTGAGGGATACAAGTCTAGGCTCAATTTTCAACCTTGGGAAAGCCAGTTTTCCCAGTCCATTTATTGAAGAAGCTATGTTTCTTCCAGTGAGACTGTTTTACCCCTTCGCCAAAGCTAAGGAAGTTGAGTGTGCTTGGAGTTGTTTCTGCATCTTTTATTCTGTTCCATTGATCCTTGAGTCTGTTTTTTTGCAAGTACTGCACTGTTCTTTGTTGTATAACTTCAAATTAGGGATTCTAATACTGATTGCCCTGCCTTTTTGCCTAGAATTGCTTTTGCTATTCTAGATTTCTTCTGGTTCCAAATGAATTTTACGATTGTTTTGTCTAATTCTGAGGTATGCTGTTAGTATTTTGATTAGGATTACATTAAAACTGTATGAGAGTTTTAGAAATAGGGTCATTTTCACTACACTCGTTCTGCTTATCCGAGAACAGAGAATATCTTTCCATTTTCTGATGTCCTGTTTAATCTCCTTTTTCAAAGTATTGTAGTTTTCAATGTATAGGTCTTTCACTTCCTTTGTTAGATTCATTCTTAATTTTCTCATTTTTCTTGATGTTATTGTGAAAGGTGTAATTTTTCTCATTTCTCTCTCAGTGAATTTGTTATTTGTGTACAGGAATGCTACTGATTTTTGAGTGTTGAATTTATAACCTGCTAAATTTGTCTAGTAAATCTAGGAGTCTTTTGGTGGAAGTTTTGCAGTCTTCTATGTAAAGTATCATGTCACCTGCAAATAATGATAATTTAACTTCTTCCTTTCTATCCTTATTCCTTTTATTAATTTCTCTCATCTAATTGCTCTGGATGTTCTAGAAATATATTGAGTAGGAGTGGTGTTAGGGAGCATCCTTTTCTTCTTCCTGATTTTGTAGTGAAAGCTTTCAGTTTGTGACCATTTCGTATGATGTTTGCTGTTGATTTGTCATAAATGGTTTTTATCAGATAGAGATAAAGAGCGTCTGTTCCCATTTTCTGAAGGCTTTTTATCATGAATGGATGTTGGACTTCATCAGATGCTTTTGTCTGCATCTATTGAGATGATCATGTGGTTTTTGTGCTTGGTTCCGTTAATGGGGTGTATTACATTTATTGTGTATGTTGAGCCATCTCTGCACCCCTGGAATGAATTCTACTTGATTTTGGTGTATAATCTTCTTGATGATTTGCTGCATTCTGTTTGCCAGTATCTTATTGAGGATTTTTGCATTTTTCATTAAGGAGATTGGGTTGTAGTTCTCTTTTTTGGGTTGGATCCTTCTCTGGTTTTGGTATCAGGGTAATGCTTGCTTTCAGGTATCAGTTTGGGAGTTTTGCTTCTTTTTCAATTTCATTAAAGAGTTTGAGGAGTAGTGGCATTAGATCTTCTCTAATTTCTTGTAGAAATCAGTAATGAATCTTTCAGGATATGGGATTTTCTTTTTTGGTACTTTTTTCATTATTTCTTCAATTGCATTGACTGATACTGGGTTATTTAGAATTTTTATACTAAAAATCAATGCCAAAACATACGATAGTAATTATGCAAACACAAGGAATTGAAACAATGCACTATTGAATAATTAATATGATTTATAGAAGAAATCAAGGAAGAAATTAAACTGTTCAATACAGTACTCAAAAATTTAACCAGAAGTATCAGACAACAGAAAGAAATAAAACATTATAGGAAAGAAAAATTCAAACTATCCTTATTTGTTGACAATATAATTTTATGCATAGAACACTTCTCAGGTTTCACCAAAACGCTCCAGGAACTAATAAACAGACTCACCAAAGTAGCAGGATACAAAATCAACACACAAACTCAAGGACATTCCTGTACATCAACAATGAACACACATTAAAAAATCAAGAAAACAATACTATTCACAGTTGCTTCAAAAAACTAAATACCTATATATTATCCAATGAAATAAAAGATGTTTACACTAAAAACTATAATAATCTGGAAAGGAGACCGAAGAGGTCACTAGAAAATGGAAATAAATCTTCAATGCCTGGATAGCTAGAATTAGTACTGTCAAAATGGCCATCTTACCAAAACTGATATGTAGATTCAGTGCACTCTAAATCAAAATACTGATAACATTCTTCACAGGAAAAACAATCCTAAAACTTACATGTAACCAAAAGAGACCCAGCATAGCAAAAACAATCTGGACTAACAAGAGCAAAGCTCACAATCTCAAGTGATGCTATATTATAATTCTACAGTGATAAAAGCAGCATGGTTCTGGGACAAAAATAGACATGTGACTCAATGGAACAGAACAGAGGATTCAGAAAGTCCCAAGCTCGCTCAGACATTTGATCTGTGACAAGAGGCCAAAAACATATGCTGGATTGAAGATAGCCTCTTTAACAAATGATGCTGGGAAAATTGGCTATCCATGTACAGAAGATTGAATCTATACCCATATCTCTCACAATGTACTAAAATAAAAATAGACCAAAGCCTAGATATAAAATAGGAACACTTAATCTGATGGAAGATAAGCTAGGTAAAACTCTTGCAGACATAGACATATGCTAGGACCTTCTGAACAGAATCCAAATTACAGAAGATATAACACACAGAATCAACAAATGGGACTAACTAAATTAAAAAGCCTTTGTATAATAAAGGAAACAACCAACAGAGTGAAAAGACAATGTACAGAATGGGAAAATATTTTGCCAGCTACTCCTTGTACAGAGGTCTAATCTCTAGAATATAGAAAAGACTCAAAAAAATTAGACCTCCCAAAAGACTGAATCAAAAATGAGCTATTGAAATGAACAGATGCTTCTCAAAAGAAGTTCACATAACTAATAATACATGACGAAGTGCAAGTGGCCAATAATGCAAATGCCCAATAATACATGAAACACCTTTGATCCTTAGAGAAGTGAAAATTTAAAAAGTCTGAGATCCCACCGTGCTCTAGGAAAAATGGCTATCATCAGGAACTCAAAAAAGCAACAAATGCTGGTCAGGCTGTGGGGAAAATGAAAGCCTTCTACATTGCTGGTGTGTGCATAAACTAGTACACCCACTATGGAAATCAGTAAGGAGATTGCTTAAAAAGCTAAAATAGAAACTCATTTGACCCAGTTATTCCTGTTCTACATACTTTCCTGAAAGAATTAAAGATATCATATTACAGTGATACCATATTTATAGTAGCACAGCTCATATATAATAGCTACAGCTCAACAGTGACCTATACGTCCGTGAACAGATGAACGGGTAAAGAAAATATGGTATGTACACACAATGATATTACTCAGCCATAAAGAAGCATAAATTTGAGTCATTCGTAGGAAAATAGTCGCACCTTGAGACCATCATACTTAGTGAAATAAACCAGCCACAGAAATTTAAATATCTCAGGGTTTCACTAATAAGAGAAATCCAAATTATAAAAAAAGAGCAAAGAGCCACAGGCCCGCAGCTTGCCTGCTGTGTGACCTGTGTGACCACTACCGAGGTGTATTGCAGCTGGGCATGGAACCCCATGGTCAAGTAGCCTCTGGTGCCATGTTGCAGAGCAGGGTCCCTAAGTTGCAGGATGAAAACCTGCAGGGCTCCTGGTTAGAACCGCACTTCAGCAATAATGGGAATGGGAGCAGTGTTCCAGCCTCAGTTTCTATTTATAACGGTGATATGGAAAAATTACTGCTAGATGCCCAGCATGAATCTGGAAAGAGTAGCTCCAAGACTTCTCACTGTGACAGCCTACCTCACTCACAGACACCACAAGATACTAACAGAGCTTCTGAAATAGATACATTGGAGAAAAGAACAGCTCTCAGTCTGAGCAGGAGTATATTGAGAGAAGGAAAGAAGTTGAAAGCATCAAGAAGAAAAGTTCAGATTGGATATGGGATTGGTTAAGTTGGAACTGCCTAAGCAGTTCCTCTTTAAACACCTGAAATGCACAACTACTTTCAGTATGAGAAACACAGTGTGATGAAGAATGGAGGCATTTTCTCAGCAGAATTTCTGAAGGTTTTTCTTCCATCTCTGCTGCTGTCTCACCTACTAGCCATTGGATTTGGGATCTACATTGTAATGTGTCTGATATCCTCCACCAGCACTTTCTGATGAAGAATTGGATCCAACTTTGTTGACATGTTGGGGATTTGTATCTGAGCTTGTGACAGCTAATTTGAAGAGCTATCATGATCATTGGGTGGCTGTACCACTTATTTATTCTGTACATGCTGTGTTCTTGAGTAGTAAAGTGAAAAAATAGACAGTAAAATCATGCTGATCTAAAATTATACCTATAGTGGCAGTGAAGCTAGAATCTCAGAAGGCCAGGCATCCCCAGTTGCTGTATGAGAGCAAACTCTGTAAGATTCTTCAAGATGGGGTTGTCATCCCCCACATACGGTGCTAGTCATGGCACCAGGAAGAAGACTATAATGTGCTAGTCATGGATCTTCTGGGATCCAGCCTTGAAGATCTCTTCAATTTCTGTTCGAGAAGATTCACAATGAAAACTGTACTTATGTTAGCTGACCAGATGATCAGTAGAATTGAATATGTGCATACAAAGAATTTTATACACAGAGGCATTAAGCCAGATAACTTCCTAATGGGTATCAGGCGTCACTGTAATAAGTTATTCCTTATTGATTTTGGTTTGGCCAAAAAGTACAAAGACAACAGGACAAGGCTACACATACCATACAGAGATAAAAACCTCACTGGCACTGCCCAGTATGCTAGCATCAGTGTACATCTTGGTATTGAGGAGAGTTGTCAAGATGACATAGAATCATTAGAATATGTTTTGATGTATTTTAATAGAACCAGCCTGCCATGGCAAGGACTCAAGGCTGCAACAAAAAAACCCGAAAATATGAAAAGGTTAGTGAAACAAAGATGTCCACTCCCATTGAGGTTTATGTAAGAGGTTTCCTGCAGAATTCGCTATGTACTTAAACTATTGCCCTGGGCTGCGTTTTGAGGAAGCCCCAGATTACACGTACCTGAGCAGCTATTTTGCATCCTTAGAAGGACCTTGAATCACCAATATGACTACACATTTGATTGGACAATGTTAAAGCAGAAAGCAGCACAGCAGGCAGCCTCTTCCAGTGGTCAGGGTCAGCAGGTCCCACCCCTACAGGCTTTGAATTGAAGAACAGAAAAAGCAGAGCAGATGATCAGAACAGCATTTGTTTCTCCCCAAATCTAGAAATTTTAGTTCATATGTACACTAGCCAGGGGTTGTGAACAACCATTTACTTGGTGTAAAAAACTTAATTTCAGTATAAACTGGCTCTGGGCAACATTGCTAGTGCTTTGTCTGGAGTTGTAGCCTCTGTAACTGTGAATATTAACTGAGATAGTGAAAAGAAAATAAATAAAGTAAAATTATACCTATGGGATCAATTAATAAGCATGGCAGACTAATATATACCGTAAGAATTTAGTAGTAAATTTTCTTTGGATATTAGATATGAATAGTATAAATAATTTTAATGTACTAGTTATGATGTATGTAGTATTTAAAACTGTTAACTTAATTCAGTTAAAACACTTTATATTTCAAAGAATGAATAACTTTAATATTAAAATCACTACATTGCCAGGCATGGTGGCATACGTGTAATCCCAGCACTTGGGAAGCTGAGGCAGGAGGACTGCCATGAGTTTGAGGCCAGCCTGGGCTACATAGTGAGATCCTGTCTCAAATAAAACAAAACAAAACAAAACAACAAAAAAAATACATTAAGGGGTTTGACACCCCCCCCAAAAAAATATTGTGGCTTTATAATTACACCATTGTAGAATATGTTTAATTTAGATGGATGCAGATTGTCTATGAAGACCACTTAACTATATAAACTGTTCTTAAGTAATAAATAGAGAACAAGGTACAATTACAAATTCCACTGAGTTGGTATACTAAGCTGTTATTACTTTTGCAGTGTGAGGGCTCCAGGTAGTCACCTTGGGTGTCAGTTTTCTGATGAAGCCATCTATTCAGTATCTTTTACCCTTCATTACTCTGGATTGCTGGATTTAATCTTACTGCTATGCTCCACTTTTGTGTGCTCTAAAACTTAGCTTTATTGTAAGCAAATCTGTGTCTACTTTAGAAAACTGGAAATAGAAAAATAAATAAATTATTGTCAAATCCTTTGAAGATTATTTTACTTACATAAGGTTAAAAATTAAATATCATGGATGTTTTTTAAAAATTAAAACCAGGCCTGTTTATTAAACCAGGCCTGTTCCCCACTGTGTCATTCTTTCTTTTCTACAGCATGGTTTTTAGAAAGGATGCATCTTTGATACGCTGTGTACACTATATTATATTGTTTCACCTTTCCACCCTTAATTCAGGTGTGTTAAAACAAATGTAACATTTTAACTTTTTTTTTTTTAAAGAGTAAAATTATAATTAGATAATAGGAAAAAGCCAGAGAGACAGGGATCTAGAGATAGGGAAAAGGAAAATAAAGGGAGGGAAGGGAAAGGGGAAGTAAAGAGGATTCAGATATGACATGTGTTGGTACATGTACTCACTCTGTATGGCAACTGTGTACTAATAAAAAACAGATGACTTCTAAAAGATGCCCCCACCACAATCGAGTTAATAATGTAAAGATATTCAATAATCATCAAAAACCCTTTCTTTTCTATTTCACAAAGTCACTATCACCTTTCAGAACAGGAAACCATCTTTCAGAGGCAATTTCCTTCCAGCAGTGGAGCGCTTCTTCCACTCGGCTTCTCCACCTTCAAAGATCCATCTTTACTTATTATCTTAGTTTTAGTTCTCCTAGAAGCAGATCGTGGAGATAAGAATACACGTACAAGTAGTTTATTTGGGTTGTAATCATGGGAAATGCTGGCAAGGAAAGTAAGACAAGGAAAGGAAGGCAATCAATGAAGGGTGTGTTTCATTCAAAACATGTTAGTACTATGGACAAATCCCGTTGGGGAATTCTGGGTATTGGTGTAGAACTTAAGCTCCTGACATATTTTACTAGAGAAGCAAGGGTGCTGGAGTATTTATACAACTTTTAGCGTCATTAGTTAAGGGCTGCTCTTTTTTTTTTTTTCTTTTGGCACTGAGAATTGAACTCAGGACCTTGTGCTTGCCAGCCAGATGCTTGTGCCACTGAGCTATATCCCTAGCCCAAGGGCTGCTCCTGGGAAGCATTGCATTTTCAACACCCTACACCGACAACTGAAGCTCTAGTTAACAAAGAAAGTCAGTAGTGCAGCTGCTGGCAGTTGGGAAGGCCCAAGGAGAGATAGGACAGCATCTGTTCTGCTAGTATCTGAGATCACAATCCAAGTACACTAAGACCCATTAGATAAAGCCATCACCCACAAAATAAGGAAGAAGTTCAAAAGCTTGGAGGCACACCTTTGGATTTCAAAACCTAGTTTCTTAGTCACTCTGAGCCTCAGAATTCCATGAAGGATATTTGTAGGGATTAAATAACATAATTCATGCAAAGGTCCTCTACTTAGTATTTTGACTGGTATGCAGTACATTTTTTCCAAAATGTTAGTTATTAATATTACTAATGCTTGATCACCTTGCAGAAACATGAAGATGAAGAGGATATAGAATGTTTGATTGGCCAGATTACCCAGCAGGGACTCAGAAGTTTTAATCTGGCTACTGGTACAGTTCCTACACGGGCTCCAGTGAGCAGAACTGATGAAATCTGTGGGTCTTGGTTCAAGTAGTCTCAAGGACATGGCCAGATGAAGCCCTGGATTAGCATCAGTCAGGGAGAAGGTGGCCTCAAGCTCCATGGGATCATACAGAGCCCAGAGGAGTAGATAGACTTTCCAATAAAGGATTAGTTTCCTGGGGCCAACGTGCCCTCGCCATACTATTTTCCTTCCCAAGAACCCAGTCTTTAATTTTGTTTTATGTTTATGTGAAAAAGTTAGGGAGGAAAGAACCAGTACTTATCCTTCTCCATAACGAGTTCCAACACAAAACATAACTGCCCTTGCAATAAGCAAGTATTTTTGGAATTCCTCAGTTCAAATGAAATTACATGGTTCACATGCTCAAAGCATTTTTTTTTCTAGCCCTTTTTCCTTCACAGTCAGTGATGATCAGACTTCTGGAAAAACTCAAGCTTTCATTAAAGCTCAACCACGCAGGATACAAAAACTGGGTGGGTCTTCCTGGATTTTGCTTGGTTGTTAAACATCTCTACTTAACGGACAGCAAAGACAGATTTGGAAAGAAAAAGGATGTATGGGCATGAAGAGCTCCACACTGCCGTGCAAAAACCACAACAAAAGGAAACTAGGTGAAGAGCATTTAGCATATTTTCCAAAGAGCAGAAAACACTAGTTTTCAATGATTAACATAGTGCCCGAAATAAACAGTATAAATATATTTCAGTATGATGTAGTGCTTTTCTAAATCAATCACTGATCGTGAAGATTATAACTAAAGTCAAATTTAAAAAGCTTTAGCTATGGATATTTATAGACTCCTAATAAAAATAGCTGCCTTTCTTAATGAAAATAAACACTTACTCAAAATTGGCACTGGAAGGCAAATCTCCACATGGGAAAGAATAGCTGGGGCTGACACCGCCCTAGATTTGTCTGCCCTTGCCTTATAGTGAAAGGCACAATTTTCCTCTTGAGTACTGTTCTAAACTCAGACAGTAGACTGATCATTTTTTTAAAAAAATTATTTTTTACTAGTACGTGGTGGTAGTACATGATGAACACATTCCTCACAGGGAGTTGGTTCATGTATATACCACACCTCAATTCTGTTTTCATCCTCTTACCCTATCTTTTCTTCCCCCTCCCTCCATTTTTTGGTTCTCTTCCCATTTGCATAAGATCTCCCCGTTTCTTATTATCTAGGAGAAAAGAACAAATTTAAGTCATTACTTTCCAATTTGTTATATTATGAAACTGGATTTCCACTCACTGACATGATTTAAAATACCAGAAATTTGTTTCATTGTAATTGCTCAAAAATAAGTGCATTGCCAAAGACTTATTCTTTTCTTAAAATATTTGTAAATATAATGCTACACTTTGGTAATAGATTTAGCCTCTTCTTGAGTGACTGGCCAACAATAAAGAAATGAATTATGGGAACTTATTTTTTCTCTTCGGTCAGTGATTTCTTTTATCCCAAGATTAGTAGTCACAGAATAGCTATGGATTATGGTTACCAGACTGGTATATAATTTTTATAAAACTTTGCGAACTTGGCCCTAGGTCAAAGCCAGCAATTCACATTTAAATAAAATGAATATTTAGATGTTGTGCTCAAATTTAGGTAAGATTATATTACAATGATTCTAGAGGAAGTCAGTCCTAAAATCACATCTATTTGCAATGCAATAAGGAATTTCCTCTGGAGGATAATAGGTACAACTGTTACTGCAGAGCAATTGAAGCTCTCGTATATTAGGTACAAGCACAAGAGTCAGGAATATCCCTTGGAGAGGAGGAATAGCCCGTAGCCAGATCGAAATAATGACATGTATTCTCTTGACAAGAGTTTCAGGTGCAAAAGGGTAATTTTTAAAAATTTGTTTCTAGGTGAGAAGTCACTTCTCTGGGGCTCTTAAACTTCTCTTCTGAAAACAGCACACGAACTAACTTGGATATTTTGTGCCAGACATGAAAGGCAATAATGCAGGAATGGCAGTATTTTTCTCATGCTCAAGAGGTCTGTGCAGGTCCATGACTGGAGAGGAGTCTTCTGGATCTTCTGTTTCATTTTTTGCAACTCTTGGGTCAAGTGTGTATTTAACTCCATGATAAATGGCGAGTGGAGGGCTGGGCTGTAGCTCCGCGACAGAACGACTGCTCAGCATATGCAAGGCCCTGCCCACCCCCCAAAGCGATAGAGGTGTAAAGGTGGTGAGACACCAACACAGATTGCAGTTCACACCGTGGGTTCCAGCTTGACTTTGCTTTCCTCACTTCCTGTCCTGGCTGCCTGTCCTGGGGACTGTAGCTCCAGCACTGATGCAGAAAATAGCCTCACAGAGAGAGTACAGCCAACTCCCATTGTTGTGTAGGTAAATGTCTATAATAAAATTTCATTATGTCTATTTCTTTTGTTGGTTCTGCTGCTCTCGACAAGTCCTGACTAATACATTGGATTGTTTTACACTATTACAAAAAATGCTTTGTGAATATCCATGTCTGTATTTTCTGGGATACTTATACAAGAATTCCTATACAATGTAAACCTGAAAGTACATGTTGCTGAATTATAAAACATGCAAACAAACGTTCAATTTTTTAAGATAATACTAAATTGTATTTCAGATTGTTGCATCAGTAGATAATCATACTGCATTATGACTTTCCCTTGATTCATCTCTTTGCAAATATTTACTATAGTAATTTCTTAATTTTAGTCCATTTGCAGAGTAAATATAATTTCATATCATAATCTTAATTTACATTTATTTGATTGCCAAAGAAGTGGATAATCTTTTCATATTTTTATTATTCATTTATGCTCTTTACTGCAAAATGATCATTCAGGCCTTTTACCCTTTTCTTTTTGTACTAGGCATTGAACCCAGGGGCTAGATTCCCCAGTCCTTTTACATTTTTTACAAATTTTGAGACAGTCTTGCTAATTCACTAAGCTGTCCAGTCTTGCTAATTCACAAAACTTTTGCAATCCCCCTACCTCAGCCTCCCAAAGTGCTGGGATTACTATCGTGTATTACCATGCCTAGTAGTCCTTTACTCATTTTTAAGAAATTATTTATTTTATTGCTGTGTAATTTCTTTTCATGATTTTTGTGTGTGTGTGCGTGATACTGGGGATTGAAGCCAAGGAGTGTTGAACTATATTCTCAGCCCTTTTAAAATTTTATTTTGAGACAAAGTCTTGCTAAATTGCCCAGGTTGCCCTTAAACTTTCAATTCTCTTGTCTCAGCCTCCCCAATAGCTGGGTTACAAAGGGATACACCACCATGTCTGATTCCCTTTAGCCATTTCCACTATGAAAATCACCTAATCAAATAAACCATAGGTTTTTTTTCCACTTGAAATCTGGGTTATAAGCGTTTACCAATATATCATTAGTTACATGTGCTGCAAATATCTACTACTGGTTTGTGGTTTGTCTTCAAATTCTTTTGCGGGTTCTTTTGAAGAACATAAACTTATAATTTCAATATAGTCAAACTTGTCTGTCTCTTCAGTTTTACGTATGTTGTGGTTTTTTTTTTTTTTTTTTTTTTTTTGCTTTTTGATTTGTGTGTGTGTGTGTGTGTTCTTTTCTACCCCAAAGCATAAAGTTACTACCCTATAATTTTTTCCAGGTGCTCAATATATACGAATTCTCACATCAAAGCTTGAGTATATATACATGTGGATCTTTTTCCAGAACCTCTACTATCCATTAATCCATTTGTCTAGTTCAGCATCAGTACCACATTTTCTTCATCTTTGTAACTTTACAATTATGGTCTTCAAATAAGATGGGGCCAGACCTTTTACTGCACTTTTTTTCAAGAGCTTTTGTTCTATTTTTCACGTTGGTTATGCATAAAATTTTAGAATCATGTCAGTTTCTTGGGGAAAATGCAGTGGGATTTGGAATTAAATTACATTGAATCTATAGATCAAATTGGAAAGAACTTGCAACTTAATAATAGAGAGTTCCTATTGAACATTCTTCTATATTTTTCTGTATAATAGATGTTTGGTGTTTATAAATTAGGGTTTTAGGGTGTGTTCTATAAAGATCTTGCATAACTTCATTAGGTGGTATAACTTGTACTTTTCTGTTGTTATGATAAACTGCTTTTTAAAAAATTATGTTTTCTATTTTTAGCTGATGCTTAGAAATACTATATATTTGGCTGTATAGTCTTGTCATGAACCATATCATTAAGGTGTTCATTATCATTTAATAATTTGCCTATAGATTCTTAGGGACTTTATATGTAACATTTTTACATATACAGTATATATCAATCCCAAGCTATACAATATATATTTCTTCCAGAGCCTTGTACAATTATAATTAAGAATACTCCTATCATTTCCTTTTCTAATCTTTCTTCTTTTCCTTGTCTTCATGAACCTATTAGAAAATCCAGACTAATGTTGAATAGACATATATAGGGCTTATTTTTCTAGCTCCTGGTTTTATACAGTCTGCTTCTGACTACTTCTGCACCTCTTGAGATTATCATATTTTCCCCTTTAATCTGTGGTGAGTTATGTTTTGGTATTTTCTAATGTTCAACTGCCCTTGCATTTCTGGACATACTCAACTTATGACTTATTGACTTCCTTTGTTTTGATTTTCTTTTTTCTATTTTTTGCCCTAACTTCTGAAGTGGAACACATAGTTTATTAATTCTCAACCTTTTTTCTTCCCTAAATTAAGGACTGAATTAATAAATTCCTGTAACACCAGCACTTGGGAGGCTGAGGCAGGAGGATCACTGTGAGTTCAAGGCCAGTCTAGACTAAATAGAGAGTTTAAGGCCAGCCTTAACTACTGAGCAAGATCCTATCTCAAAAATAACCAAAAATATTAAATTAATAAATTTCCCTCAAAGAACTATTGCATTTTATTTTATTTTATTTTATTTTTTTCTGGTACCAGGAATCAAACTCACAACCTTGCGCTTGCCAGGCAGACACTGTGCCGCTGAACTAAATCCCCAGCCCCTTGAAGAACTATTTTAGTTGGTATTCCAGAATCCTTTTGACACTAGGAAGTGTCAGTTTCATGGAAGACAGGTTTTCCATGGATGGGTACTAGGGGAGATGGTTTGGGGATGATTCAATCACATTACAGTTATAGTACATTGTCTTTCTATTATTATTATTACATTATAATATGTAACAAAACAATTCTATAACTCACAGTAAGTCAAAATCAGTGGGAGTTTTGAGCTTGCTTCCTACAACTACACAGTCCCATCTAGGGGTGATGGCCGATAATGACGCCTAAAGTGTGTTGCTTATGTCTTGTCTATTCCATAATCTCATTTGGGTTGCTGTCGCTGGAAGAATGCTTTTTAGTGCTTTTTTTTTTTGTCTTTTTGAGACAGGGTCTTGCTATGCAGTTCAGGCCGGCCTTGAGCTCACTTTGCAGCCCAGGCCAGTCTTGAACTCCCAACGATCCTCCTGCCTCAGCCTCCCGTGTGCTGGGATTATAGGCATGCACCACCACGCCTGGCTTGCTTTTTAGTGCATTTGTGGAAATTTCAGATATTCTGCCTTAACTTGAATCCAGAATATGTGGAGACAGAAATACTTTCTGTCTCAGAAATACTTTCTGTCTCAGAAATACTTTCAAGGCCACCAGCACTTGTGATCACAAGCAACTGACCTTCTTCTAGCATAGACAAAACTGATTCACCTGACTTACTGAAAAATAGGTTTCAGAACCATTCTTTCCCAGCTCGGGGATAGCTTGTGGTTGGGAAGTAATACTAACTCTTGAAAGCTGAGTTAGGTGATCATGCACCAGCTAGGAGAGAGAAGATCCTTTTGAAGTCTCTTTCAAAATCTCTGTTAATGTTTGAAACATGTCAAAAATCCCAATTTTTACTCATTGTTCCCATAATTCTAGTTTGGCTTTGAATGCATCTGCTTTATCTGCTGATGTGAATACAGTTGTCATCCTTTCTTGAAGTAATAAATTGAGTTTGTTGAGCAAGTTGAATATGTTATGTGAGTAGGCAGATTTACAACCTATTCTGCGTCACTGAAATGTGCTGCCAGTTGTGACTATTTTTCTAAAACAAATGTTAGGAGCAGCTCTCATAACTCAGAAAGTCTGGTCAGTTTTCTACCCTTACAAAGCTGTCTCACTTCAGTGCATAAGAGAAGGTGTGGGTATTCTAAGTCAACCCCCTCATAGAGTTACATGGACACACGCGAGCTAAGAGCATATACTTTTATGTCACTGATAATTTTAATACATCTTGCAAAACTTTATTAAGTCCAGTTGACATTTTTTTGCAGGACATTGTGCATAGACTCATGTTTAGGAGTCCCCACTTTGATCCAAGTAGTGAAATCAGAAAGCTGGCAGCCTCTCTGTTTGTGCATAAACAAAAAGACCAATTCAATTTTCCTGATATATAATCACTCAAAGACTTGAGTAGTTCTGCAGCTGTGTGGTGGTTAGCAATAAAAGTGCACATGATACAGCCCTATGTACATCTTCCTGAAAAATACATTGCGCAAAAACAAGCATTATTATTTGTCAATATGAGTAGATACGCCAACATGGGTTTTGTACAAGGGCGACTCATTAATCCTCTCTAATAATTGTGTTTTGATATCTTTTGCTATTTCAGCAATTTGCCTAACGGTGCCAACTGAAAGAGGAACACCGACTACCTTTTGAACTGCAGCCTCTCCTAAAATTTCATGACAAATGTCTTTAGCAACAGGTGAGATCAACTCTTTATGAGTAATAAAGGGATTTTAGCTTTAGCAACACAGTTAGCCACTAAGAATAATGATCTCAGTGCAGACACATTTGATGAAATGGTGGTCTTCAATAATTGCTTCTTTCTTTGTGTTCATACGGTTTTCTTTTTTTATCTTAAAATTTTTCCTTTTTACATCCCCTTCCCCTTCCTCCTCTGCTCCTTGCATTTTTCCTCCTCTCCCTTTCTCCCTCTCCTTCTCCCTCATTCCCCCATTCTCTGCCCAATTTTCTTTTTTCCTATATTGCTCTTTATTTATATTTTAGATTTCTTTCTTTCTTTCTTCCTTTCTTTCTTTCTTTCTTTCTTTCTTTCTTTCTTTCTTTCTTTCTTTCTTTCTTTCTTTCTTTCTTTCTTTCTTTCTTTCTTTCTTTTTTTCCAGTACCGGGAATCAAACTCACAACCTTGCACTTGCCAGGCAAGCTCTGTGCTGCTGAGCTAAATCCCAGCCCCTGCATTTCTTATATAAGAGAAACCATATTCAGGGGCTGGGGATTTAGCTCAGCGGCAAAGTGCCTGCCTGGCAAGCATAAGGTCGTGAGTTCGGTTCCTGGTACCGGAGAAAAAAAAAAAAAAAAAAAAAAAAGAGAAACCATATTCTATTTAAGCTTGTATTCTGATTTATTTCACTTAATGTTATGGTTTTAAGGTACACTCATTTTCCTACAAATGACTCAATTTTTCTTCTTTATGGTAGAATAGTTCTCCATTGTGTATGTACACACATTTTCTTTATTCAGTCAGCTGTTGATGGACATAAAGGCCACTTTTAATATTTAGCTATTGTGAGTTTTGCTGCTATAAATATAGATATGCATGTGTCACTGTAATATAATGACTAACTCTTTGGGAGTATACCTAGGAAGGGGCTATTTGGGTTAAGCAGAATTTCTTCTTTTAGTTTTTTGAGGTAGCTCCATACTGATTTCCATTATATTCCTATTTATTTGTATTCTCACCAAGAGTAAAAATTTTTTTTCCCACAGCCCTATTATCTGATTTCTTGATGATAGCCTTTCTTTCTGCAGTAAGATGGAATTTTAGTGTTGTTTCAATTTGCATTTCTCTAATGACCAATGTTGTTCAACATTTTTCATGTATTTATTGGCTATTTGTCCTTCTGAGAAATGTCTATTCCTTTCAGTTGTTCATTTTTTATTAGGTCTTTTATTTTGAGAGGTCTACTTTTTTTGAGTTGTTTATATATTCTACATATTAGTCTTAGCTGTGCATGATAATTTATACCTGTAATCCCAGCACTCAGGAGGCTGAGACAAGAGGATTGCTATGAGTTCAATGCCAGCCTAGGTTACATAGTGAGTTCTGGTTTTTTTTCTTCTTTTTTTGAGACAGAGTTTCTCTATGCAATTCAGGCTGGCCTTGAGTTCACTTTGTAGCACAGGCCGGTCTCGAACTTGCAACAGTCCTGCTCCAGCCTCCTGAGTGCTGAGATTATAGGCATATGCCACTATGCCTGGCTACACAGTGAGTTCAAAGCCAGCCTTAACTACATAGTGAAGCCCTGTCTGAAAAAAAATCCCATCATATATTAGTTCTCTGTTTGAGGAATAGCTGGCAAAGTTTTTTCCGTTCTGTAGGTTGTCTCTTGCCTCTTCTGGTTATTTCCTTTGCTGTGCAGAAACTTTTTAATTTGATATGATCCCATTTGTTGATTCTTGGTGTTATATCTTGCACAGTTGGGGTTCTGTTCAGAAAGACTTTGCCTAGGTTATATCTTCCAGAATTGTTCCTATTTTATCTTCCAGCAGACTTAGTATTTCTGTTTTAATACTTAGACCTTTGGAGCATTTTGATTTTACTTTAGTACATGGTGAGAGAAATGAGTTTAGATTCAGTCTTCTACATGTGGATAGCTACTTTCCCAGCGTCACTTGTTAAAGAGGCTATCCTATCTCTAGCACAAGTTTTTGGTTCCTTTGTCAAAGATCAGATAGCTAAATGTGCTTAGAGTTGCTTCTGCATTCTTTGTTCTGTTCCACTGATTCACATCTCTTTTTGTTTGTTTGTTTTCATTTTTACCAATAATATCCTGTTCTTATCACAGTAGCTTTGTAGTATAACTTTGAGGTCTGGGATTATGATGCCTCCTGCTTTGCTTTTGTTGCCCAGGGTTGCTTTTGCTATTCTAGATCTCTTCTGGTTCCATATGGATTTTAGGATTGTTTTCTCCAGTTCTATGATAAATACCGTTGGTGTTTTGACTGGGATTGCGTTGAATCTATATGTCAGTTTTGGAAGTACCACCATTTTGACATGGGTTCTGCCTAATTAGGAATAGGGGATTTCTTTCCATTTTCCGGTGTCTTCTTCAATCACCTTTTTTCAGAGTATTGTAGTTTTCCTTGTAGGTTAATTCCTATCTATTTAATTTTTCTTGATGTTATTATGAAAGGAATTGCTTCTGTAATTTCTTTCTCTATGACTTTATTATTAGTACAAAACAACACTATTAATTTCTGTGTGTTGATTTTATGTCCTGCTGTGCTACTGAAGTTGGTTATTAATTCTAAATATCCGGTGAAATTTTTTTGAGTCTTCTAGGTAGAGGATTATGTCATCTGTAAACAGTACTGACATATTCCTTTCCTGTGTGTATCCTTTTCATTTATTTCTCTTGCCTGTGACTCTGGCTAATACTTTGAGGACTATATTGAACAGTACCAGTGACCACAGACATCCTTGTTTGTTCCTGATTTTATAGGCAAAACTTTTAGCTTCTCCAGATTTATTAAGATGTTGGTCATTAGTTTGTCATAACTGCTTTCATCAGATTGAGACCCTTTTATACCTATTTTCTTCAAGAATTTTATCATGCCTCAATGTTGGATTTTGTCAAAGGCTTTTTCTGGATCTATTGAAATGATCATGTGATTTTTGTCCTTGTTTCTGTTTATGTGATAAATTACATTTATTGTTTTGTATATGTTGAACCATCCTGCACTCTTGGATGATTCCTTGTTGGTCATCTTGTATGGTCTTTTGGGTCATTTATTGCATCCTATTTGTCAGTATTTTGTTACAGATTTTCACATTAATGTTCATTAAAGACATTGTCCCTATAGTTCTTTTTTCTGATGGGGTGTTGTCTTAGTTACTTTCCTCATTGCTGAGACAAAATATCCAAAACCTAAAGTTAAAGAAGGAAAGGTTTATTTATTTTTTTTTTTGGTTTTTTTTTTTTTTTCGGTTTTTTTCCAGTACTGGGAACCGAACTCACGAACTTGCGCTTGCCAGATAGGTGCTTTGCCACTGAGCTAAATCCCCAGCCCCAGGAAAGGTTTATTTCAGCTCAGTTTATAGTGGTTTCAGTCCACAGCAGGCTGGCTCCAAGGCAGGGTGGCACGGCAGAGGACAATTGCAGAGGACAAAGATTCCATGGCAAAGCAGGAAGGAAGCAAGAGCAGCAAACAGCAAGCCTGTCTTTCCTGTTTATCTCATCCAGGCTACAAGCATTGTGGGTGGTGCCACTCACACCCAGAACTACGCTAATTCCAATGAGTGGACTAATTTAGTACCACACATCCTTAATCCCAGTTCACACACCCTAGATCCAGCCAGCTCTTCAAAGCTCCACCCACAAGCACATGAGGTTTTGGGAGAACAATTAGATATAAGCCATAACCAGTGTATCTCAGGTTTTGAAATCAGATTAATACCAGCTTCCAAGAATGACTTTGGCAGTACTTTTTCTTTTCCAATTTCATTACAGAGTTTCAGGAGTATTGGTATTAGACCTTCCTGAAAATTCTTGTAGAATTTGGGAGTGAATCCATCAGGACCTGTGCTTTACTATGTTGGTAGATATAAAATTACTTCTTCAAACTCGTTGGTTGATTATGGATTATTCATAGTCTTTACCTTCTTGATTCAGCTGTAGTAGTTTATATGTATTTAGGTATTTATCTGTTTATTCTGAATTCTCTATTTTATAGGAGTACAAGTGCTCAAAGTAGTTACTAATAATCTTTTGAATTTCAGCAGAATTCATTGTAGTTTTTCCTTGTACACTTTTAACTTCTAATTGCAATGATTTGAGTCTTTCCTTTTTTTTAAAAGATTGGCTAAGGGTTTGTCTATTTTGTTTATTCTTTCAATGAACTAATTCTTTATCTCATTCATTCTTTGTTTTGTTTCTTTAGTCTCCATTTCATTAATATCTGCTTTGGTCTTTATAATTTCCTTCCTCGTACTAGCTTTGGATTTGGATTATTTTTGTTTTTCTAGAACCTTGAGGTGCATCATTAGCTGATTTATTTGGGCTCGCTCTATTTTTCTGATGAGAGTATTCACAGCTATGAACTTACCTTTTAGGACTGAGTCCCATAGGTTGCTGCTTGTTGTAATGGCATTATCACTTTATTCTAAGAACTGTCTAATTTTCTCCATGACCCATTGATTATTCAAGAGTGTACTTTTACTGTGCATGTGTTTGCATAATTTCTGTGGTTTCTTTTGCCATTGATTTCTAGTTTCATTGTACTATGATCTGATAATATGTATGGGATAATTTTGATTCTTTTGCATTTGTGTAAGCATGCTTTCTTGCCTAGCATATGATATATTTTAGAGAAGTTCCATGTATTGTTGAAAAGAATGTGTAGTCTGTTGCTATTGTGTGGAAATAATCTATTATTTCCATTTAATCTATTAAGTCCATTTGTTCAAAGTTTCTTGCAACTCTGATATTTCTTTGTTGGATTTTTTTTTCTCTAGTTGATCCATTTGTGATAGTGGGCTATTTTGGTCCCCCATTATAATTGAATAATTATAATCTGTTCCTTAAATTGTCCCCTTCACCAATATTTACTATCCTTTTTTGCCTTCTCTAATCAGTTTTGGTTTGAAATCCACTTTGTCTGGACCTACTCCTTTTCTTGCAGGATCCTGTTGCATGCAATATTGTCTTCCATCCTTTGAATTTGTGTATTTCTTTTTGGATTAAATGTGTTTTTTGTGTACTCCTTATCACTGGGTTTTGTTCCTTGATCCATTTTGCCAGTCTGTGTCTTTTGATTAGGGGATTAAGACTATTTACATTGAAAGTTATTACGGAAAGGTATTAATTTATTCCTGTAATTGCATTATTATCCTGGTGAGGATTCCCTACCCCCTTCTGTTTATCTGTTCACCCTCCTTGGTGTGTTCATTCTACTAGATTTTTTGGGCATTTTGGCTTCATTGTCTCTTTCTAGGATATCCTTGAGAATTTTTTAGAGTTTAGTGGTCATAAATTACTTAGAGGAGTTCTTTGTCATGAAAATTCCTTATTTCTCCACCTTTTTTTTTCTTTTTTTGTCTTTTTGAGACAGGGTCTCACTATGCAGTTCAGGCTGGCTTTGAGCTCACTTTGTAGCTCAGGCTGGGCTTGAACTCACAATGATCCTCCTGCCTCGGCCTCTGGAATGCTGGGATTACAGGCATGCACCACCACACTAGGCTTCTCCATCATATTTGAAAGACAGTTTTGTAGGACATTTGAATCTGCATAGGGAATTGTTTTCTTTTAGGCTTTGAAACACTGTACTCCAACCTCTCCTGGCCTTAAAGTTAGTGTGGAGAAATCTGTTGTAATTCCAATGGGTTTACCTTTATATGTCACTCATTGGTTTTCTGTAACAGCTTATAAAATTCTGTCCTTGTGTTAAATTTTTCTCATTTTGACTATGATGTGGTATGGAGTAGTTCTGTTTTGATTGTGGCTATTTAGGGTTCTACATGCCTTGTTAATCTCTATGTTTAATTCTTTCTCAATATTTCAAAAGTATTTTGCTGTTATTTCTGTAAATAGAATTTTTGTGCCCCTTGTGCTATCTTTTGATTTTTCACTTACTCCAGTTAATCTTATATTAGTTGTCTTTGCTTCATGTAGTAGCTATTGATTCCATTTTTCATATTCTCTTATTGTTTTTAAAGTATCTATGAGTAATTGGTCTTTGAAAACTTGCCTATCTTCTAATTCTGATGTTCTGTCCTCACACTGGTCAGTGCTGCTGCCTATACTTTCAGTATCATTTTTAATCATCTAGACTTCTATTTGGAAGTTTTCATAGTTCTTTACTAAACTGTTTTAGAACTAGTTTTAAAGAACTAGTTTTCTAGTTCTTTACTAAACTGGTCATTTATGTTTTGTATTATGTTGTTTACTTCAGCTAGCTTTTTATTAGTGTCTCCTGTAAGCTCTCTGATTGCTTTATTTATTACCTCTATTATCTGATTAGTTGTATTTTCTGTGAGCCTGCTGAGCACCTCATTGATCTGTTTTTAATTTCCTTTGTTTTCCTTTCAAATAAATTGGCTGTATGACTTTTGCTTTCCTCCCCCTTTGTCTTACTTTTCTTGTTGCTGAGACAAAATACCCAACACCCACAAGTTAAGGGAGGAAAAGTTTATTTAGCCCACAGTTTCTAGAGGTTTCAGTCCATATTTGGCTGGCTCCAAGGCAGGGTGGCATGGAAGACAGGCGTCCCAGAGGAGAAACAGTTCATGGTGGGCATAAGGCAGCAAAGCAAGCAAAGGACAAGAAAAGTCTTTCTGTACCTTACATTGTATTCACACTATCAGGATTAGGGTAGTGCCAAAACAATCAGTGGACAGTCAGACCTCAGATGTGTGCTGGATATAGACAGTAGGACAATGGTTTTAGTATTTAACAGCAGCAGCACTTTCAGACCTACCGTTTCTGAGCACAACTCAAGCCAGTCCTGGCTTCTCACTGTGGGACCAGGTTGTGTCCTTCCCAGCCTGAGTTGAAGCTTCTCTGGGGATTTCTTTCTCGGCTGCCCCTGTCTTACCAATGGCTATAGCTTACCCAGTCACTATCGGAAAGTTAACAATGGGAACCCTGAAGTAAAGTTGTTTTGAGTTTCAGATTTAAATGACTACTTCCTGAAATGGTGCCTGATTAAGCATTTTATGGCAATGCAGCATGTACCTGTGCTTGAATCCCTTTTTGGTTGTTTCCTAATGTGGAAAAAGTCATCTTAGAGCAACACCCAATACTGTTTTTGTAGTTCATACAGGGTGTTGGTTTTGCTGTCATTTCTTCCTGAATCTCCCAACCCTGGGGACTTACCTACCGTCTGGGGAGCCTCCTTCCCCTCCCTGCGAGTTGTGAGAGCTGATAGAGTCCAAATCTTTTCTGTGTTTTCTCTGCATGTGCACCATTTTTACATTTGAAAAAGTAGGTACATTTTCCAAATGTTGGGTGAGATATATATATATATATATATATATATATATATATATATATATATATAATTGATAAAAATATTGAAATTCATCATTTTAGTACCTAGATTTGATAATCTCCCTTTGTAGTTCAATTAATTTTTGCTTTAGATAAGTGAAATCATTATACCCAGCAATTTTTTTTTTTATACCCAGCAATTATACTATAACTTTCTGAGTAGTGGAACCTTTTATTATTTAGTGGCTGCTCTTTATATCTAGTGGT
The DNA here is from genome assembly GCF_000276665.1 of Chinchilla lanigera. Lineage (NCBI taxonomy): Eukaryota > Metazoa > Chordata > Mammalia > Rodentia > Chinchillidae > Chinchilla > Chinchilla lanigera. The sequence goes on along the minus strand of NW_004955434.1, from coordinate 9,607,982 downwards.
ACTTATTGTCCAAAAGACTATTTTGTTTGATGTTTTAAATGCAATTATTCCCCTTTCCCCATATTTTGTTATAATGTTCACCTTTCTTGTAATTTTATTGTACAGTTTGTTTTCTTTCTTTTGTAAGAAAATGTAGTTGGAGTTCTTCTTTAGTCTGATATGATTGTCTTTTAACTATAAATTCTAGTCCATTTATATTTTTGTAATTACTAATACACTTAGACTTTTTCTACTACCATTCTACTTTTAATTTGCTTTTTGACCTACTTTTATTTGCTTCTTTTTCCTATTTTTTCTTTTCTTTTTTGCTTTCCTTTTGACTGATTGTGGTTATGATTTTGTTTACTTGCTTTTTCCAGTTTTCTTTTTTCTAGTTTACAAGTTATTTGAATTCTTATTGTCTGAAAATTTACTATCAATTTTAGAAAACTTCTTATTCATGATTCCTTATCTGAATAAAAACTTGGCTATCGTATATTTACATGTGCATGTTAGCAAAGACATTTCAGTTGCATATAAATACAGGCATTAGATTGCAGAGTCCACTGTAGTCAAAACTTAGCTCTTCTCTCACTAAGCCCACTTATGTTTCATTATGTAAGTAGGGGTGGGTTATCACTGTTAAAGCCAGCATTATTACAATAAAAAACCTTAGAGAGCAGACATCTAGGGTAAAAGATATGAACATAAAAGGTTCAGATGTGCATGAACATCAGAAATTTACTATTGAACTCACTTCTTTATAGGCTCACTCTTGCTTCATACAATGTAAACTTCCCCATCAAATGAAAGCATACTTACCTTCACTCAGAAACAAGGTTTTTGAGAGTTCTTCTATTATTCTTTAGGTTAGCTTTATTTTCCATTTAAAGTTAGCTATAGGAACCCTTTCAAATTTATCCTAGAATTAAATATATTAAGTTAATTCCATTAGTATATAATAATCATACACAAAATATTGTATAACTGCAGTAAAGATTACCACATGCAACAATATTGCTGCCTCTTACAAAAATAACGTTCAATAAAAATAGATAAGTTGTAGAAGAATATATTCTATTTATGATTCGATTTAAACAAGTCTAAAAATGCATAAGGGCAGAAGTATGCCATGAACAATAAAGCTATGTTCTAATGGTCAAGCAATGAGCTCTGGCTCAGGATAGATCTACCTCAAAGAAGGGGAGCTTTTTCTCCCTAATTTACACAAAAGTTTTGGATGGGCTAAGTACAACTTTGTGTAAATGTAAAGGTAATTGTAATGCTCTAATTCTTATATTTGGCAACAGGTTCATACTTTTTATTGTATAATTTTGCCACCTCATACCCATTATTTGTAGTTTGCTTCCCTAGTCAGTTAGTGTTAATTTGTTTCTTGTGTAGCCCTCTATAAACATTTAATGCTTGTAAACATAGATAAAGATACCCTTATTCTTTTTTAATAATTGCATTGTATAATATTGCATTTGATCTTTTTTCTGCTTAACAAGGTAACTTAGAATTATTCTATCTCCATGAATATAGATGTACCTCATTTTAAAAATGATTGGTCAGCATTTTATTGTATGGATGTACCATAATTTATTTAGCCAATCCTCTATTAGTGAAACATTTCACTTGTCTGTCATCTTTTGCTTTTATGACAATGCTACAACAAGCATTCCTTCATAAGCATTATTGTCCACATGTGTGGTTACATGTGTAAGATAAATTCCCAGGAGTGGAATTGCTGGGCCAAACAACATATATTTTGACATATGATGCCAGGTTGTTCTTAAAAGCCATCACACCAAATTATATCCTCATCAATATAGGGAGTGCTCATTTTCCTCACAAAAATATCATACCTTCAGATTGTTATACACTGATAAGTTAAAAAGAACAGTTTATAACTTTAGCAGTAATTTTATATTATAATATAAAATTAATACTATATTGATATATTATATTAATAATATATTATTTTATGATGATATCATAGAACTTATTTTAAAAATATTCAGGGGGGCCTGGAGATGTAGCTCTGTGGTAGAACACCTGCCTAGCAAGTATGACTCCCTGGGTTCAATTCCGAGTACTGGGAGAAACAATTGTCAGGGGTTCCAAGGTAGAAGAAACACTTGTTTGGGAAGGAGGGGCAAGGAAATTCTCAGGGGAGGGAGTCTTTAAGCAGGCTGTACCTGTTGGTAGATTATGACTGCTGAGTTGGAGGCAAGGGACCAAGTCATATGTGGCATGGGCTAGGGCACCAAGGGTAGAAAATTGCTTTGCAAGTGACCTGGTTTGTCTAAAGCACAGCAGGTATATCCTGAGCGTGAACCTAGTAGGCACCAAGGGATCGCTGAAGCTAGGGCTCCAACCTCTGGCTGCCCATTACAACTACTGCGGATCTTTAAAGCATACCAGTGCCAAACTTTGCAAACCAGTTAAATCAGAATCTCCACTAGGAGCTTTCTCCTTGGGGGATATTTCATTGCCAGGATCGAAAGTCAATGTACTAAAGACTAAATGTACTAAAATGAATGGGGGAGTGACACTCAAAAGTGAGTTTACAGAACATTTCATCTCAGAGTTCATGTGATTTACTTTTAACAGTTTGAAATTGTTGGGAAGAAAACATAATTACTTAGTTGAAAATTAAAACATCAACCAACATTCTGTGGCTCAAAATAATTATCGTTTCTTTCTAGGGACTAAGATCATTCACCAGTGGTTTATAATTCACAGCAGAAACCGCTCACATAACAAGAGATTTGAGACAGAGGCAGCCTGACTTCTCCAGAACTTCCCTACGAGGCAGTGCTCAGGACTCATGAAGTTGCCTTGACACTAGGTGGAGCCATGGATTGAGATTAGGTGCTTCAAAGGTGAAGGCTTGGAAACCAGACACTCTCGTCCCTCATTTACGTTTTATTTTCAAATTCCTTGGGTGTGCACAATTAACTACTTTTCATACAAGTTACATAGTTATACGGTTTGAATGTGCAAAAGAAAGAGGCTGTACAGTTTGTGCAGTGGAGAGTCTCTGTGTGCCTACTCTATCCACGCTGCGATGGGGCCCAAGAGACTCATCAGCACGATTCTTATCTCAGGCAGTGTGGACTGAGTGGGCTGCATTAGGGAGAAGCTGGTAACATAAGGGCTATTAGTCCCGAAGAGCTCCAGAGAGTGATGGAGCGGTGAAGAGCCCAGAGTCACAGAGACCTACAGATAACTGTGGAGACCAGCAAAGACCTGTGAAGACCAGCAGAGGCCAGTGGAGGAGCCTCAGAGAGGCAGTGGAAACTGCTTGAAGAGCTCCTGCAAGCTGCCAAGGGGGCTATGAGCCCTGGTTGCTGAGACACAGAAGGAGCAGCTGGGAGCTGCTAGGAGGTGTAATACTAAAAGCGGTAACACTAGTTACTAAGAGGCACTGACACCCAAAGCTCAGAACTGTAACACTAAAGGCCAAGAGCCACTGACACTCTAAGTCCAAAGCAGCTTATATCAAGATAGGTGCACTTTGCCAACACGTGATTTCCAGCTGAATTAGGCAAAAGAACCCCCAGCCAATAGGTGATATTATTACAAACACTATACATCAAGGTACAGTTTCCTTATCTATAAAATGTGGGGGTGAAGTTGACTTTCCATTTAAGCCCTACTATCCCAAGGTTTCATACTGTCTTATACGAAGAACGGAAAGGTTAATATGATGACTTGAAGGTTTCTTTCTTTGCTTTAATAATGTTGTTGAGTCACCTGGCAGAGGAAATGAGAGCTGATAAGGTTTATCTCAGTCACCAGGTAGGATAGTTTTTATAATTCCTTTTATAATTCATTTCCTTAAACCCCTATGGATAAAACTTGCCGTCAACAGTAAAGCTGAGGCAAGAAATTTCTGTACTGGGAGCTCATGACCTGTCTTTGAGGCAGACCGTATGAAATTATACCGAGTTTCTCACTTGGGGCTGGCTGCAGGGAAGGAAGGGGAAAGGAGAGGTTATAACATAAGAGACTTCACAGGAAATGAACAGGAAAACTTCCCCTCCACTTTTGAGCAACATGAGTAAAGTTTTAGTCTCAAAGAGACCCATTCAGATGGGTGAGTGAATAAGATTTTGTGGGCGAACAGCCAGCCTTTCTTATGGACCTTGAGAAAGGGAGTTGTTAGAGAATATACTTTACCGAATTTAGCATTCAATTACTCAAGCAGATGTACGGAGGGAGCAGGGTGGGCAGAAGGAATCAGTATAATTTTTCAGCTAGGAAAATAGATTGCTAAGTGAGACAAGAAAGTATGTTAGAGGTATGACATTTTTATTGTTGGCATACGTTTGAATACATAATAATTATATTCATCTTGAGATATATATGGGATCATTTTTATTCCCTTTCCACTCTGCTCCCCCATCTCCAGTCTACCTCCGTTTCCTATCATCTCTTTTATTTTGCTCTTTAAATTGTTTATAACTTGAGTATCTCATATGAGAGATACCATATGACACTTCACCTCCTTTGTCTGATTTGTTTCACTCAGCATTATGATTTCCAGATCCACCCACTTTCCTACAAATGACTCAGATTTAGTCTTTTTCATAGCTGAGTAGTACTCCATTGTGTATATATACCACATTGTCTTTGTCCATTCTGTGAATGGGCATATAGGCTGCTTCCATAATTTAGCTATTATGAGTTTTGCTGCTATAAACATAGGTATGCATACATCATTGTAATATGATGTCTTCAACTCTTTCAGGATGATATTGAGAAAAGGTATAGTTAGGTCAAAAGAAATTTATACTTTTAGTTCTTTGAGGAATTTTCATTCTGATTTCTATAGTGGTTACATTAGTTTACATTTCCACCGACACTGTAGAAGGGTTCCCATTTGCTCACAACCTCACCAGCATTTGTTGTTTTTTTGACTCTGGATACAGACTGCCAAGTTTCCATCATGACTTTGCTACTTACTAGCCCTGTGACTTTGGGTAAATCACTCTTCATGCCATGTATATAAAATGGGAACAATAGTGGTCTCTATTTCATAGAAGGATTATATTATGGAGATTAATTAAACAAAATACTAGTACCTGATGTATGGTGAGAAATAAAAATTGTTTTCTTGTTGCTGCTGTTATTTTTACATGCCACACCACACATATTGACCCAAATATTTCTGGTACTTAAGCTAAACTTCAGAACTCAGCTTCAAAGAAAGTTCCATGCTACACAGTAAGAAATTCAGTGATCTAATATGTGGTCACCAGAAAGAGTTAGATCACTTCAGATCTCTTCTGAGAAGCAGGTAAAAAAGCAAAGAATGGTGAACTACATTAGAAGGAAAAAGTATGACACTGAGAAGAAATGTCTTCTAACTAGAACTATAAATGATACATTTTACAGCCAACCTTTTTTCAAGAAGATGAATTTTAATTGCTTAAATAGTGTTCTGGGATTTCTCTAACTTTCCTGAATGGAATTTGTGTGTGTGTGTGTGCATGTGTGTGTGTGTGTGTGTGTGTGTGTGTGTGCCTGCTCACTAGTATCTGAGAAGGTGCTTTTAGTTTTTCTGCAAGATGTAGCAACAGCAAATAAACATAAAATCTTTCCAACCTCTTTGAAAAAATAAGTCATATGATACATCTTAAAAATTGATCTTTCATTGGAGTTGTTGATATTTGCATATTTTCTTAATTAGAAAAACATACAGGATTCCTAGATTACTTATATCGTTGAATTGATCCTCAGAATGTGTTATGGTTTAGATCTAAAATGTCCTCCAAAAGTCTCACACTTGGAGGAGGGCACTGTTAGAAGTGATGGGTCACAGAGGGAATGATTTTGAAGGGTGTTTTCTTACCCTTGGCTCCTCCCTTCTCTTTCTGCTTCTTGATCACTAAGACATGAGCAACTTTCCTCTGCCAGGCCCATCCAACATGCCATTTCTGCCAGGGGGCTGCCCAACCACGGTGTAATGGTAGATACATTGTGTCAACTTGAGAGGTCTAGAAGCTTAACTAAATAACTCAGTAGTTCTACATCCTGGGGTGTAGAAGACATGCTCTTACCTAGGATGTTGTTCATTATGTCAACTTGAGAAGTTTAGAAGTTTAACTAAGCTACTCAGCAGGGAACCAGGGTCCTTACTTTATAAACATCTTCATCCTGTGCAAGGGGAAGGCACGGAGATGGTGTGAGTGCTACAGCCACCCTGGGTGGGGAATAACCTGCTTACAATATCAGGGAGGGAAAGAGGCTTGCTCTTTCCCCCTTTTGCTGTCTTCTTCTGCCTTAAACTGTTGCCCCATGCCATGCCACCCTGCATTGGAGCCAGCTGATTATGGACTGAAACCTCCACAAACCATGAACTAAATAAACCTTTCCTCCTTTAATTTTGGGTATTGGGTATTTTGACTCAGGAATGAGAGAAAAGTAACCAAGACACATGGACTGAACACACTGAAACTTGGGGCTGGGGATTTTGCTCAGCAACACAGCGCCTGCCTGGCAAGTGCAAGGTCATGAGTTCAATTCCTGGTACTGGAAAAAAAACAAAAACAAAAAAAAAGAAAAATTAAAAAAAAAAACAAACCACACTGAAACTCTTAACACAATAAACCTTTTCTCTAAATTGCAGATGTTGGATTTTTTTTTTGTCCCACTGATAGCAAAGTGACTAAAACAGAGTGTAAAAGAACAGCTTGTACTTGATTCACTTAGTGAATACAGGTACAGCTTCTCATTTGTTGATTTTCTTTATAACTTGAAAAACAACCGCAAGACATTTGTGAGTTTGTGTCTTGTTGGTGGCATTTGCAAGTATCCTTCTATTTTGAATTATCTTTTGCTCTCTCTATTTTTCTGAAATTAACCAGCATTTTTTCAGTACTGGAGATTAAACCCAGGGCCATTGCCCTGAGCTCCAGCCCCAGTCCTTTCTTATTTTGAGATAGGGTCTTGCTAAATCACTAAGTTGCCCATACTGGGCTTGAATTTGCAATCCTCCTGCTTCAGCCTCATGGAATACTGGGATTATGGGCATGTTCCACCGTGTCGAGCTATGTGCAAATATTTTTAAGAATCAGAAGCTTTTTAAAAAATTAAATATGCTATTTGTCTTTTTTAAAAAGTGACCTACCTTGACTGTCTTCTATAGGTGATCCAGGGAATAAATATAGCATTTTTTTATTGCCTTAAAAAGAGGAAACTGCAATTGTATAGTTCTGGATTTCAACAAACAGGTTCTTGGGAGGTCATCAATGTTGAGTTTCATGACATTAGTGTCTCACTTAGGAAGATTTTATGGTATTTCTCTTCTTTTCAGTAATGATTTTTATGTCACTCTGATCACAACTATGGCCTTAGAAATATAAATTAGAAAGTCCCACAGATGAAAAAATAAAAAAGATGATGCAAGATCTTAAAATGCTGTCAAAAAGCTTCCTGACTGCTATACTGGCTCTGAAGCTATGGAGACCTGGGATTAAATTTTGGATTAAATAGCAAGGGAAAAAATGGAAATTTTGATATTTTACTCTACTTTCTTTTCTCTGCATGTGTGTTTAACTTGGGTTTTGCTTTGAATAATACTTTATCCTGAAGTCATATGATAACATACATTTTTCAAAATTCTCTGTTCCTCTTACTGCAGAATGATTGTCGTATGTTCAGAAACCAACCCAAAGGAGAAGGAGATAACATAAGAAGGCAAAGCCCAAGCTGTGGTTTTACAAGATGATGGTTTGTTTCTCAGAGGAATCTTATATTCCCAAAGTAAAATTCTGGATATTTTGGCTGAAAAGTATTACCCCTTTGCACTTCCTTATTTTATTAACGTCATCAATAGCTGTAAACTCCCTGAATATCCAGTACCTCCTGCTTTTCACAGCATATCTCACAGTTCCAGGTAGATGAGAGTTGATTCAGTCAGGGGCTGGGGATTTAGCTTAGCAGCACCGCGCCTGCCTGGCAAGTGCAAGGTCATGAGTTCAATTCCTGATACCAGAAACAAACAAACAAACAAAAAAAAAGTTGATTCAGCCATAGTCCCAACTCCTGGGAGCTTATATAGCCTTTATGGATTTTCTTTCTTTCCCTCTTTTTTTTTGAGACAGGGTGTTGCCATGTAGTTCAGGCCAGTCTTGAACTCACTGTATAGCCCAGGGTAGCCATAAACCTGTGACAATCTTCCTGCCTCAGCCCCCCAAATGCTGGGATTACAGGCACACACTGCCATGCCCAACTAGGAGTTTACAGTCTTATCAGAGAGGCATTCAGTTGGACACAGCCAAGGAACTCTTGAAAAGCAGATCAAATGAGCTACTTTAAAAACTGAGTTAAGGCATTTCCTCATCTGGATTGTGTGTTCCTTCATGGACCTCATCACTTGGGGGAAACTCACTTATAGTCCTACACATTCTTTGTATTGTTTACAAATTCAAACTAAGAGAAAAGCTTTATTACTCACAACACTCCTGACACCAAATTGTGAGACCCTTCCGCACCCGACATCAACTAATTCTCCAACTTTCTGGATTCCAACTGGGTGCCCTATAATTCTTTTCTTACATTACCGGGGATTAGTATCAGACTCCACGGAAGAAGAAGTCAATCCCACAGGACTGCTCTCATGTCAGATACCAATCTCAAATCTGGCCTCCAGTATTTCAGGCCAACTTCAGACTCTAACTCAGAGATTCCATGCCCCACTCCTCCTGTTCAATAGTTTGTTATAATGGCGCATAACTGCTTATACATTTACTGATTTACTATAAATCATATGATAAAGGGTACAGAGGAACAACCCACAGATACACAGAACAAGGTGTGTAAGCATTTCAAACACAGGAGGCTCTGTCCCTCTGAGCTGGAGTATACCATCCTCTCGGCTCATGGATGAGTTTGCCATCCCAGAGATATCTAAAACCTGAAGGTTAAGGATTTTTATAAAGGCATCATCATATAGGCACGATCAATTATTAACTCTATCTGTAGCCCCTCTCCCTCCCTCAGAAGCCAGCGGGTGGGGTTGAAGGTTCCAAGTCTCTAATCATGGCTTGGCCTTTCTGGTGAGCAGCTAACAACACGGCCACGAAGAGACACCTCATTAGAACATAATATGCTCCAGTCCCCTATATCATTCTGCAAATTATAAGAGTTTTAGGAACTCTGCAAGGAACCTGCGGCAGAAACCAAATATACATTATTATGTCACACAGTCCCTATAAATGACTAAAACATCACTTTTCATTTCTAATGAAAAAAATCATGGTTTTTGTCATGACCACCCCTTCTTTTCTCAGGATGTTTTCACTGTAGAATTGCTGCTTTTAGGAGACTGACTCTTATGACCAAAATAGGATTCTCAGAGTCTCCTTTCTTACATCTAGAGTGTGGGTACAGAGCCAGGCGGGGGGAAAACTAGGGAAGGAACATGTAAGTATCGAAGTTTTATCCTAGTGCTACCAGAGGCAATTTTAATCTTTGAGATCATAAAAAACAACAGTCAGAGTTATACAGCAATTATTAGAAAGGAATATAATCTAGACTTTTATATTTCTCTTACTTTCTTCCCTTAAGCAAGCCTGTAGTTGGTGGGGGAAAAAAGACAAAAGAGAAGAAGGAAATAAATAATTCATCATTAACTGGTAACTGGAGACTACACTGAGCATGAAGTATTTAATGAACTGCAATATAGCAAGGGATGACTATCCACCAGCCATAAAGAAGCTGAGGTCAGGCAAGTGTACAATCGTCCCCTGCTATATTGCAGTTCACTTATGGAGATTTCACTGTATCATGAGGTTTTTTTAAAAAAGTCTAATTCTGTATCACAGAGTTTTCACTATATCGCAGGATTTTACAGTACATAGATATTTATATAATATTTACGATTTTAATTATTTTTGCCTCAGAAATTTAAAACAATATAAAAAATAAAAAATGTTAATTCAAGCATATTAAAAGAATATTAAATCAAAATAATATACAGTATGTATTTCATCAATGGATAAATAACGTACTGTACACAATGGAAACACAGTACACCACTACTGCTTGCGAAAGTTTGCCAATGTGAGATTGTACATAGCATGCTATTGGCTGGTGGAATGGAAGGAGACCAATCACAGCACTGTGTTCTGTATCCTGGGCGCTGATTGGCTCAGTGACTATAGTATCTGTTTGCTCTCCCGCACTGTGCCCATATGTTTAGCATTTCTCCTTGTATTTAAGAGCATATGATGTGTTTATAAAAATGTGGGAAAGGTTAATAAGAGAGTGGGAAAAGTTTATAGGAGTGTGGGAAGGGTTTATAAAGCCTTAGAATATATATAAATAACATAAATATAATGTTGCTACTTCGTGGATTTTCATCTATCACAGGGGTCTCTGGACCGTAACTCCCGATAGGTGAGAGATCACTGTAAATGACAGTGAAACAGAAGTGCTTGTTCAAGTGCGACCTGTGCACTTGCGCCAGTTCACAACCTACTGATGTACAGAGGTGTAAGGACAAAAGTTTCAGAATGTTTAGAAATCTATAGAAAAATGTAACACACTAATCTTAGGACCATTGAATCTAATGGTTAAAATTTTAGGATTCTATTTGATATGTCTTTGTTTATTTCTCCACTAAATTATACTTATTGTAGCTTATGAAGGTATTGGTCTCTGAAGGACTGAAGACTGGGAAAACCATCAGCCACAGTCCATTTGAGACCACAGGTCTAGACTGTGCCAACGTGAGTGGCTATTTTAAGGCCAGTGTTATTATACAACATAGAGGTGAACCGTCCCTATGTTGAGTGACCTTAGTTCTATCATGACCAATGCTTTACAAGAGGGCTGTGAATTCTCCACCTGTCAACCACAGATGTGTCTCTACATGTAAACATAATTTGAATGGGCAGGGGATATTTTGTAAGATTAAATTATTGGGCCCAGTTATGTAATACAAGTTGTGTTTGTAACCTCAGATTTTTATTAATCATCTACACAACTGTTTGATTCCCAGGAGATAGATGTCATCTCTCTGTGCCTATCATGAAAGAAGGTTTATCTTATTTTGCCATGAGCTGGCTGAAAATGCCTTTGACCACTCTGTCTCCATTTGTATAGTGGAGAGGAAGTGTTTGAATCTAGGCCTCTTCAGTTACAACTTGAGGTCAGTGTTCACTATTGGGTAACCACTTTGTTTGCTTAGAAACAATAAGCATTTCTCCCAATGTGTTTTTCTTCTTCGTTATAATTTGCTTAGATGAATCTGAAATTACATTTTCCTTTGTGGATCATGTAAAGATCTGTGGAGTTAGATAAACCTATGTTTGGACCTGAGGGCTATTACCTACTTATAGCTTAGGTTTCTTTGGACATAGGACTCTCAATTCACATTTTTCATCAGTAAAACAGGGATGATCCCACCTGTCTTGCTAAGCTGTTATAAGGGGTTAAATGTAATAATTCATATGGAATAGCACTTGTATTAATTTCATCTTCACTTCATTTGGACAACAGGTGCTGAGAGAGCATTTGAGAGAAGAAAGAATGGTAAAGAAGGGAGACAAAGAGGAATAAAAGGACATCACCTTGAACGGGACATTGGCAGTCCTTTCAGAGCAGCTGCTTTTGGACATTGTAACAAGCATGTGATGCACTTGTATTTTTATGCCCAGGGGCCTGGTGTCAGGAGAATCTGCTCAGCCTCTTTGTTATGGTCATTCAAGCCATCCACAAAGACCATGTATAATAGGGGTATGCAGAGTTCTCCAGCCTTCAAAGGACTGCCTTTCTAATTAATATCCTAATAACTTTCAGCCTTGTGCCTTTATACAACTCTAATAAGGTCAGTCTCCAACTTTTTCTTCCTGGTGATTTCTAGGAATTCCCAAGGAATACTTACCACCAACCTCCAAGGAACCCCATTGGTAGTCGTCTTGTAATTTCCCCAAACAGGGAACAGAGGGCAACATTTAATACAATTTTACTGGAAGAGATTTAGGAATAATGGACAGAAATAGCAACGGAGAAAAGAAAAATATCAAAGTGAATCCTCCACAATGTGCCTTATCCTAACCTCACATGAGGGTTATCTCCCCTTCAGCCCTTACCGCTCTACCATGTGGTAGGAATCAAACTTCTTACAGACAAGAAGAACCCTTGATCATGACTTCCCTTCTCAGACCTCGGAGAAACAGTCTCCGGGCTGCAATTCTACTCACAGTAAAGAAAACTTTTTTTTTTTTTTAATGTAATCAGTTCATTTTATGTTTAGTGCTTTGTCTGATAAATGCAGCTGGTGTTCAATAAATATTTGTTAAACAAATGAATGGTCTTATCCTTCCCATTCCAGATAAGGAACTTGGGGCATTACATCTGTGCGATTTTATTTTATTTTTACTTTTATTAGTCCATGTTTGCAGTACACAATGATCACATTCATCATGGGGAGTTGATATATGAGCATGACACATCTTCTGCCTTTTTCATATTCTTCTCCTCTTTTCCTTCCCTGTCCCTCCAACTCTTGCTCCTCTTTCTACTTGCAAAAATATGTCTATGTGGTTTTTTAAAACAGAAGTTTACTTAGCTTTTCCCCTCAGTCAATCACAAATGCATACTTTAAATTTACCTCTGTTACACACTTAAAAAAATCTGTTAAGAGGGTTAAAATTTTTCCCTTCCAGATAAATAAGCTTAATAAACTGGCAACTGAGAAATGACAGTTTTCTCCTGCCTTGTGCCCAATTTCTTAATTTTAGCAATTGCAATTTCATGAAATACTTGGCCTCAACCTAAGCTGGTCTATGTCATTGCTTAGAGCACTTACTGTTAAAATCACATTTTTGAAAATCCTAGGATTTTCACTTTTGCCTAAAGCCTGGCTGAGAAGACTCCATATCTTACAATATAGTTTTTGGGGTTTTTGTTTTGTTTTGTCTTCTGAGACATGGTTGTGCTTTGTAGGCCAAGATAATCTCAAACTCATGATCTTCCTGTATCATCCTCCTGAGTTCACTTCCACGCCTAGCTTCACAACAAGGCTTTTAAAACAAATCATTATGCTAGTAGCTAATCATTACATTAAGATCTGGCTCTATGACTGTATACTGTGATAGCTTTAATACTTTCAGTAATGCGACCAGGTAGGATTTGTTGTCTTATATATAACGAAACTAATTCTCAGAATAAGCAACCTGTCTATGGTCATGTAGCTGGTTAGTGGCAGAACTGATTCAGTTCAAGCCTGCATCTAGAAGTCTCAAGGAAGATGGGAAAGGGTTATACTACATTCATCTAGGAAGCTTTTTACTTTCAACTTCCATAACATCCAGATGTGTACCTCTAATGGTTGTGAATCTCTGCAGATGTCAGCTGATGTGACTGATGGGAAAATGTGGAATTACTCTGTAGTGTTCTGGGGTAGTAAAATGTATGACAAACATTATAACATGCTACTTCTCCCATCTGCCTTCCTCTGAGGGTCCAAAAGAAAGTTCTAGGGGCTGGGGATTTAGCTCACCGGCAAAGCGCCTGCCTGGCAAGCGCAAGGTTGTGAGTTCGGTTCCCGGTACCGGAGAAAAACCAAAAAAAAAAACCAAAAAA
>NW_004955434.1:9521933-9594298 GCF_000276665.1 Chinchilla lanigera | reverse complement strand
GTGGTGCATGCCTGTGATCCCATCACTCAGGAAGGTGAAGCAGGAGGATCACTCCAAGTTCAAGACCAGGCTGGGCTACATACTGAGTCCAAAGCCTGCCTGAGCTACATAGTGAGACCTTGTCTCCTTGTCTCAAAAAAAAAAAAAAACAAAAACAAACAAACAACAAAAAAAGAAAGTTCTGAGAAATTCTAGCCTTTCACTATTACGAGTATTGCCCAAGGTGACTCCTACTTAATTGTGTAAATGACCTACAGGAAACATAGAACTTTATAGCAAAAATCCATAGTACTTGGAAGGCTTCTCCAAGATTACTTTCCCTACCTTGGTCTGGTACCACAGTGATCAAGCCAGTGTCAGCGACTGCAGGAGCCAACACTTCACCAGGATAAGGTTCCTGTCTTGGGCTGCCCCAGTCACACTCGGACTTCAGCGGCTTGCCCTGTCAGTTATTCTGTGACAGTCTTTTTTTAATGAAGGCTATCACACATTGAAAAGATCAGAGAGGGGCTTACATTATATTAAATCAAACTTCTGAGACTCACGGTTCTCTGAAATAAAGCATTACTGAGCTATTAAAAATGCTGCCCAAATGTGAAAGGACCACTCCTGGGACCAGTTCCCTAAGCTCTCAGCAGCATGGCTGGATCAAATTGGAAAAATGTCCGCTGGGCCTAAGAAGTTAGGAGGTTTTATAATGAAAATTTAGGAAGAAAGATATTGGCAATAGATAAGAGGGGCAGGACAGGGAAAAGGGGGCCATGTCTGGGAGAGGGTTAGTCCAGAAAGAGTCCTTTGATGGCTAGTTCTAAAAACAAAATGCAATCTGGCCTTGATTAAAAAGAAAAAAATCTGGCCTTGATGGCTACCCTCGCATACACGAAAGAAAGGTGCAGCAGTTTTTCTTTGTTAATTTAGTTTTCATCTGTGAGTTAAAATGAGTTTCTCTCTCTCTCTTCTCTCTGTTCTGCAGACTGTAACTTAGCTTATAACATCTCACCATTTTTCTTTTTTCAGTGGCTGGCATACCCCTTGAGTATGTGATGTTTTACTACCTCTGTATCCTTTGTGACTCATACAATGCTCAGTACCAAAGGAATGGTAAAAATACAAGAAAGGATAACACATTTGTTTTCCCATGATTGCAATTTTCCAGGGGAGCCCTGGACTCTGCCTCCCTAGAACTGGCCCTTTCCCCCCAAGTCCTGCTACACTGCCCTGGAGGAGCTAGCAAAATAACAACTAAAGTACTTCTTAAAGTCTTAAAATACTTAGAGGCTTAAAAGAAATTATCTCCAAAGGTTAATGATGAGGTAAAACAATGGGGAAAGAAATGGAGGAAGTGTGTGAATGGGGGGAAGGGCAGGGACTTTCCAGTGCATTTCCTAACACACAGAGACACAGGCGCTTACTTTGCTTACAATGACTGGTCCTGCTGGAGGCAATTCTTTGAAGTACTACTTCCATTTACTGTCATAAAACCAAGCCCTGAATTTCATGTCGGTCCTTCTCTAGTCCTGACAATATCAGGTAAAAGGCAGATATTTTCTATGCTTTCCAAGTTTCCCATCAACCTCATTCTGTCCTTAGACACAAAGAGGGCTGAAGACAGGATGCTTGGAAGAAAATGGAAGAAAAAAAATTTGATTCAGAAAACACTATGGCAAGTAAATAGAACGCTCCAGGAACCAGGTGGACAACATTTGAAAACCTGGCTCATTTTGTGTTTCACGGACTAGATTCGAAGCACTTGTTTAAGTTGGTTGAGAAAAGTTTATTTGAGGATAAAATCCTGAAAGTCAAGTTGAAGATCCAAGATTTTTGTGTATATTGTTTCTACAAAACAAATGAAGCTACATTTAGAAACAATTATTTCCTAGGAAGGGAGAGCTGGAAGTGAATTTACAAGCTACTTAATCTCTGGAAACTGCATCTCAGAGAAGATAAGTGACTAGTTTGAAGAATAATACCGTCTTTAGGCAAGAAGGCTAGGTGTTCACCAGCTAAGGGAGGATTACCTTCTAGAGCATCCTGGGAAATCCCAGTTCCAGGTTGTGTGACTATTTCCAGGAACCAGGAGATTAACCTTTGATGAACACCAATAATTAGTGGGTTCTTTCCAGTTTGGGGCCAAATGCTGCATGTTTTCCCTTGATAATTCTTTTCTAGGAGAAATACTCAGTTCTTCAGGTATTTCTAGTCAACAGTGAGGGGCTTTTGACCCCGTTGCCTTCTTGGGTACCTTCTTCCTGATCTACTTCCATTCGTTAATGTTTCAGATAACAAGTGGAGCCCAAAAGAGAACAAAATACTCAGAAGCTGGATTGGTTTAGACATAGTACCACAGACACAATACTACTACTTGTTTCCAGTTCTGATCAATATTCTACTAGCAATGCTGCTTTCAAGTTCCCCATAGCTGTTTTAGTAATGGATTTTGATTCAACTTGCATTTATAGTTACAGGAAATTTATATTTCATATGTATGTTACTGTTCATATTATTTCATATTAAGCACTAATAATTTGTCTATATTAACTGCTCACAAACCAAGCTTCTTCCATCTTGGGTGTGTAAATCAAAAGTAGGGCTTCACATTCTACCTTTTTAGTTTTGGCCTAGTGACTGGGATTTTAAGGGAGAAACTCTTTTTTTTCCACCTGACTCTCCCTGTTGCTTCATTAATTTTCAGAAATTATGAGCTTCTTCTATGTCTTCATCCAGATCACCCACAAGAAAGAGGTAAACAGAAAACAGTTTTAATAGTTGCTTCTATGTCTTCATCCAGATCACCCACAAGAAAGAGGTAAACAGAAAACAGTTTTAATAGTTGCTTGGTCAGCCTGACCTCATTTCTCAACCATATTGTGCACAGCATATAAATGCAATACTTTGATATGCACAGGGATAAAAATCAAGATATACTGAGTCTATGGCACTTACTTAAATTTATACAAATTTTTTTCACATATGATATATTTCTGTAGATTTTTTTTTAAATCCCTCAAGATGTAGCATATTGAATAGTCTACCAAACTAGTAACTTAAAAAGCAATGGGCTAAGTTAAGAACATTACTTAACTTCTTTAAAACTGAGTTTATCATTCCATATAATGGGAACATTTGCTGTGTCCCCTTTACCAAGTGGTAGAGAGGCTCAACTGGTATAACAGGACATTTGAAAATGCATTTCAAACTGTAACATGTCACAGAAATAAAAATTTTATTATCATAATTTGTTACTAATATAGAGTGAAATTAGCTTAGGTGTGGCCTGCTTCCCTCTTATTCCCATTTGCAGTGCTTAATAGTGTATCATTTCCTGATTCCACATTTTCACTGGGTTTCTAATCTGTTCGCACCTCCCTGTCAGACCCGTCTCCTCTGATGCCTGACACAGATGCACAGCCAGACTCTGGTTTACTTGTTTCTTTCCATGGCGACTCCCAATTTCTGGTCTGGCCCCGTGTCAGGACTTGTTGCAGGGAAGCACAATTGCTGTATGATAACTCTACCTCTGAAGAGATCCTTGCACATGGAGAATTCAAGGGTGTCTAGCATTCAGGGCACAAAGTTTCCTAAAGGAATGAATGAATGAAAGAAAAACAAAGGCCTTCTTCATTTCCTCTTCTGTACCTTCTCCTGTTTTTGTCCTACAGTGGGCAGACACACAGGTAGATAGACGAAGAGATAAACCAATCAAGCAGAATATATGTGTGAAAGTAAGTTTGAAATGTTTCTGCTTTGCCATTTGCTCTCACTCAGGGCTGACTTTCAGCAGATAATCACTGGCATGGCTGCATCACTGTAGGGGATAGAAGTGGATGGAAAATGCCTAGAGCACCAAGTACCCTCAGTACTCACACCGCCCTGCCTATTCCCTGGGACTTGCCACTTCTCCATGGGACCCGCAGATATCCTTACAGCCTAACAGCCAAAGGAGTAACTCTCACCTTGGCAAGCCTCCAGAATGCTTCTCCAGCCAGTGCCCATTACTTATCAGCTCCTTATCCATCACCTGCGATCTGCCAGGCTCAGCACACTTTTCATTCTCTCCCTGATTTCCTGTGTTGCTCTCTTCCATGGAGACCTCCTACCTACTGTGAATTCCTTTGGGTCTTACTGTCTACTTCCATTCACCAGACACTTAATTGTGTGTGACTTTCTCCATGTGTGAAGTATTTCTCCAGTTTACTTTAAATTTCGTAAGGGGCAACATACCCAGTACACAGCTGGCTAGAAGTTTAAATCCCACGACAGAATCAAAGTGATTCTAATTGGGGTTGGAGACTAGATGTGCTCCACACAGTCCTGAAAAAGAGAGGTGCTATCAAGGTAGTCCAATAGCTTTCTGTGTTTCACTGATGTACAATCAGAAAGCAGAGCCTTTGACTGAGCTGGGTTTGAACTTTTTATTTTGTTTCTCAGAAGAGGTAGCTGCAGCCTGTTAGGCTGGCATTTTGGCTTAAGAGCTTTCAAATGTCATCTTGTACTACCTAGCACGCATGCTCAGAAGCTGTTCTCTCATCTTCATTCTGAGAACAGTTAAGAAAAGTTTTTGTGCTTTGGAAAGACCCTTCTTACTCCTACCCAAGCATTTTCTGCCTTCAGGATGGTAGTTCTTGAGCACAACTCCCCCAAGCACTAATTGGAAAAGACACACACAGCTTGTTCTGTCACATCTGCCTCATGTGACACCCACGGACCAGTCATGCATTGTGTACACAGACTCCTGTGACATTCGATAAGGCAAGCAGGATGCCGGCAACCCCACTGCCTGTTCAAACTTTCACTGGGTAAATTTTTGTTTTAGTTTCTCTTTAGAATCTTGTGAAAGTTTGCACGTGACACAATGGAAAAAACAAGTCGTACGTGAAAAATTTTTTTAAAAACTCCATTATATATGGCATGTGGGTAACTTTTGATTTTTCAGTAGGCAGACCCTGAAATTCTAAAATTCAACTTATTTTTAAAAGAACACTTAATGTTTATTATTTTTGGATCAAAGATGTTAATACAAGGAAATAAAAATTGCTTATAATCTCATGATAGCAACAAAAATAGTCCCTGCTATTGCCAGTCTCATTTTATAGTTGAGAAAGCAAAGGAGAGGAAAGTAGGAAAAGGGAGGGAATAATGAGTTTTTAGACTTTCTTCCAAACTTTTATAGAAGAACTCTGTGGAGGCATTAGAAGTGATATGTGTTTATCTTCCTAACTTAGGAGCACATGTTGTAGGAGTACCTTGGCTGTTTCTGCACACGGCACGCCAGTGGGCAGTGAGATTTACAGAGCTCAAGTTTTCATGGCATAGAGGAAATGTCTTTCAAAGCTTTCAGATTTTTATTATAAAATATATTATAAAAGTACTACAAATCTTGGAGTTTCTTTACAAGAAAATTACATACAACTCTACCACTCGAACAAAATCCTCTTGACATTTTAGTATATCTTCCCAGCCTTTCATCCCATTCTCAAGTTCTCTTGTGATTTACTTATTTGGATCTACACTGCAGTTGAAAGGGCAATAAGGCAATAATTATGATAAGGCCATTCACATTATTGCTTCACTGATTTACCTCCCTGTCATATTTTCTCTCTCATTCTCTCTCCCTTTCTTTCCTTTGCTTATTATCTTCAGGAGTCTGGGGCTTTCATAGTGTGTTAGATAAGAAAAAATTGCTTTGACATTAGTTATCTTACATCTGAATGCTGGTTCTTCTAAACTTTGTCTCAGTTCTCTCATCGTACAATGAGAATCACATTCTCCCCTCATAGGGTTCTGTGAAGACGGACATAGATAATGTATGTAAATTGCATGCTGATGGTGTTCAGTACTATATAAAGTAATTTTACTTTAAAATGATATAACAACTATGTCATATTTCTATGCAATTTTCATAACTGACATTTTTGTGGCTAGGTCGTTCTCTATAGTGCAGACACAACACTATGACTAATTCACTTCCATTTTGTTTGATAGGTTATTTCCAGTTTTGGGTCAGACAGATAATACTCTAATTAACATTTTTTGGGGGGGGGTTGTTTCTGTTTTACATACTAGTCCTTTCTCTTCAGTCTACTGAGTTTCTTTTTCTTTTTCTTTTCTTTTTTTTTTGATACAGGGAATCGAACTCAGGACCTTGCACTTGCCAGGCAGGCGCTTATGCCACTGAGCTATATCACCAGCTCCTGATTTTCTTTGGAAAAAAAAACACTTGAAATAGTATTTCTGGGTATAGTCATGAATCTTGGATTCTTATTACATAGTCGAGCATATTTTTTGAGTTCACCTCTTTTCAAACTTAGGCATAACCTGAGTAAGAGTTTTGTACCTTGCTTTTATCATTTAATATTGAAAGTTATGGGCACACAGCACAACCTCTCTGTATCTATAATTTTTCTCTACTTTCAATTATTTCCTTAGAGTAAATTTACAAAGGAGTATGATTACTTGAAGAAATGGAATAACAAATTGTATGGCCTCTGCTCTACAGACAAATGGTCTTCCAAAAGAGTTGTATCTGTGATTGCGAATAATTTATGAGTCTATCGACTTAAAAACACATTCTGGAAGGTTACGTGTAAAAATTTAAAACGTTTTTTGACACGTAATGGTTAGAAAAGACTAAGTTTAGTCTTGAATGAAATTTTAAGTTACTTTTAAGTCAGGCTTTCATTTTTTGAATTTTAAAAGAACTGAGATATTGGGAAGTTTACCTGATGTGACCACTGGTTCTCACCACTGTGATGTGACCAGCGGACTGGTTATATTCCTCTTCAGTCTCTATAATTCAACAGTCTGGACATTTGTTGCTTCTTTTGCAGCTGCTTTAATACGGAATTCTATTTTTATAGGACAAGCAGAGTCAAGAAGAAAACATACCACTTTCTTTTAGTTTACATCTCCTAAGAAGATCTGTTGTTGGGAATACACCAATACAGACAAGATATAGGGGACAGCTGAGGCCCACCATACCATCTTTACAGAATAATGATTCTTATTGGCATCACAAAGTAGTATCTCTAAGGTCAGGAAAAGTGGCTGTCGGTCCTCAACAAGATATGTGCAAACAGAGTGCAACAAATCATTAGAAAGATCATACATTATGACCAACTTGGCTTCATCCCAGAGATGCAAGGATTGTACAACATACATAAATCAATAAATGTAATGCACCACATGAATAGAATCAAGGATAAAAACTGCATAATCACTTCAATAGATGCAGAAGAAAAAGCTTTAACAAAATCCAACTCTTTCTCTTTAATAAAAACAAACCCTGATGAAAATAGGTGTAGAAATACCTTGTCTCAGTTGATAAAAGCCATATATGACAAACTTACAGCCAAGATCATACTGAATGGGGGAGAACTAAAAGCATCCCTTCTAACATCAGGAATGAGATAAGGGTGCCCTCTTTCACCACTACTGCTTCATATAATATTCAAAACTTTAGCTAGAGTAACCCAGCAGGACACAGAAAGAAAAGGGGTATAAATAAGACAGGAAGACATCTAGTCAGTAGTGTTCCTGTATGCCAATAATGAACACACTGAGAAGGAAATCAGGAAAACAACTCCATGTATAAAAGGGTCAAAAAATCAAATATCTAGGAATCAGCCTAAGCAAGGAGGTGAAAGACCTCTAAAATGAAAGCTATAGAACTCTGAAGAAAGAGATTGAAGAGGATGGTAGAAAATGGAAAGATATCTGCTGTTCCTAGAAGGCAAACTAATATTAAAATGACCACTTTGCCAAAAATGATCTATAGATTTAATGTGATCCCTATTAAAATGCCAAGAGCTTTCTTCACAGGCTTGAAAAACAATCTTAAAATTTATATGAAAATCAAAGAGATCCAGGATAGCAAAAATAATCCTGTGAAACAAGAGCAAAGTGGGAGGCATTATAATTCTGGATTTCAAATTATGTTACAAAGCTATAGTAACATAAACAGCATGGTACTGGGACAAAAATAGATATGTAGATGATTTGAGTAGAAATAGCAAACTTTAGCCATCTGATCTTTGACAAACAGGTCAAAAACATACACTAGAAAAAGATAGCATCTTTTAACAAGTGGTGATGAGAAAATTGGTTATCCACATGCAGAAAAATGAAATTGGACCCATATTTCTCACCCTGTCCTAACATTAAATAAAAATGGATAAAACACTGAAAGATATAAAAGTAGAAACTTTAAAACTACTGGAAAATAACATTAAGAAAAGCCTAACCCTAACCCTAACCCTAACCCTAACCCTAACCCTAACCCTAACCCTAACCCTAACCCTAACCCTATCCCTCACCCTCACCCTCACCCTAACCCTAAGGATGATGACAGGCAGTGTCACCCCTGATATGGGCTTCCTGATTTCAGTGGAAATGATGAGATCCCAGAAGCAATTAGATATTTTTCCCCCCACAGGGGTCTTTGGTGGCAGTTGGGTTTAAGAAATAAACAGATGGGTAATCTAACAAAGCATTACTTGATTTGTAGAACAGAAAATCTACACCTGACTTACTACCTTGAGAATTACAACTTCTTCCTCAATTACAAAATCAGTGTGAATCAGAATATATTTTACTCAGCTATTTCACAACTAACAAAATAATTTTAAAATATAATTTTTGAAGATTTTATCCTAAAAGGGTTAAGAATCTCCTAATGTCACAAAATAGAAGTATAAACATGAATACTATTGAGCTGTCCAGATCATCTATAGTATTATTTTATAAGGTAAATTCAATATAAATTTGAATGAAAAATTATTTTATTTTATTTTTGGAGATGGGATTTTGCTATGTTGTTGAAATTGCTTTCGAACCTCTGGGTTCAAGTGATCCTTCTACTTCAGCCTTCCAAGTGCTAGTACCACAGGTATGCATGCACATCCAGCTCCACAAAACTGAAAGAAAACTGATATAAATTTTGGTCAAAAGATTGGCATGATTTATTGATTGAACCCCATACATATTTATGAAGGTGAAAAGAATTTCTATTTCTTAGATGACTTTTATGTGCTGGGTGCACATAATTCTCACAATAATCTTGTTAAAGAGGAGAGCTATACAGAGGAAGACAATGAGACTTTTAAAAAATTGATTAATCTGTTAAAAAGATTAAATTACTTGGCACACTGGTGTTTGAATTTTAAAAAGGTTAAACCCTTAAGTAAATGAGTCACATAATTAGAGAATGAGTGGACAGGGGAGGAGCATTTTATACCTGGACACAACCCAAGGTAAGAATGGCTATGGGAAGAGCTCTGACTGAGAAGCAAATCTGAGCATAACCCCAGACATGAAATCATAAATCACCATAAAATCCCAGTTTAATCTGCTGAGTGAGCAAAATTACATTTCAAAAATATTCAGTATGGGAAGGACAGGCCCGTAGCAGTGTAAACAGAAATTTCAAAAGCTAGTTGAAGACAGGACTCAAAAGCCTGAAGAATGTTCATGTCCTTTGACTCTATAAATTCCGTTTCAGGTATACCCCTAAGGAAATTAGATGCAAAAAGACTTGCATTATCCAGCTAGGAGCTCAAGTGGATTGGTTGAGTACTTCATTAAAGGAACTCTTTACAAAGGATTTGGGTAATTAAAGGAACTCTTCACAAAGAATTTGAATAATTAAAGGGAAAGCCCACAATTTTGCAAAGGTGTGGGCTGGGTATAGGGAACTCCAAGGGACAGCTAGTACCTCAGGGCTAGCAAGAAGAGTGGTGTTGCTGTTGTTGTTATCATTCTTGTTGTTGTTCTTGGTGGTGGTGGTGCTCGTGGTGGTGTGTGTGTGTCACTTAGGCCTGAAAAGGGAAGGAGAGGGAGCCATTCCAGAACCTAGCAGCAGAATAAGCCAGAAGGTCATATGATGGTCTCTCTGGCCTTTGATTGAGAGACTGATCGGGCCAGCAGTGACCCTAGAGAGACGGAGCATGGGGGATAAATATCCTTTCTCATCTTCTGATTTCTTGCCAGCGTCCCCATTGGCTGAGCCCCATCAGAAGCCAGAGGACAAAGGAGCCCATTGTGGTAGTCAGCAAAAGATAGGCTTGTGGGGCAGCACAGGGAACAGGACAGGAGGAGAGTGGATCTGGAGGGCCAAGGCCAAATATCCAGCCCCCAAACTTTGAACTAAAATGGCAAAAAGTCAGCTGCAACTGTAGCCTTTTAGCAACAGGTAAATGGCTAATTAAACTTCGTTGCAGCTGTTCAGATTAGGTAGCCTTTCAAAATGAACGTTACAAGAACTGGTCAGCAATATAATATGAGCTTAAGGTACATAAGAAATTTTAAGAAGCATGGAAAATTACATGTTACAACTGTAACTAAATGTAATCAACAGGCAAAGAGCAGAACCAAATAGCAAAAAGGAAAATACTTGTGATTGGATGATGAGATCATGGGTGATTTTTGTTTGTTTACTCTTTCTCATTTCCTCAAACTCTCCCAAAAGCTCCCTTTATTTATTTATTTATTTTTTTTTTTATTTATTTTTCCAGTACCGGGAATCGAACTCACGACCTTGCGCTTGCCAGGCAGGCGCTGTGCCGCTGAGCTAAATCCCCAGTCCCAAATGCTCCCTTTATAAAATGTATTTTTTAAAAAAAGACTTAGTACTCTCTTACCTCTTTTAAGAATTTCCATTATATATTTTTAAGCCCGTCATATTAATGTCATAAAAAGCATGAATGCTTAGTGTAGTTGTTCTCTTCACTATATAATGAATCTCAGAGCCAACTGTGTATGAGGCACTTATCACATACATGGTATCATGGAAGTGACAAAATCCCACTCCTTGCCCTCCAGGAGCCCAAGGGGAAGATGAAGCAAATGGTCAAATCCTCAGGATTTGAAACTGAGAAAGATAATTGCTTTGGGGTCGGGGGAGCATTATTATATCCAAAGGAAAGCAAGTTCATACTCAGTTGGAGAAAATCATAAAATATTCACTCACAAAAAGGATGACACAATTTTTCCAGGGAGAATTAAGGTCCCTAAAAAAAATGAATTCTGGGTTAAAGGGACTGTGTAAGACATAGTTGAAGACCAGTGAGACTTTGATGCTGCTGGAAGTTGAAGCATATATACAAGAGCCTGGGACTCAAACTCATGCCATGTATTTAGGATAGAAATTTCTTGGAAAGGGGCTGGGGATTTAGCTCAGCAGCACAGAGCCTGCCTGGCAAGCGCAAGGTCATGAGTTCAATTCCCAGTACCGGGGAAAAACAACAACAACAACAACAAAAAGAAATTTCTTGGAAAGCGTAGCTCACTGCTCCCTTAGGAGTAAGGCTTAGGAAGACTCTCCTACAGATAAATTAGCTTGATCACATACTAGGAACTGCCTTTTTGGTAAGAGGTTGTGTCTGGTACGTAGTGAAACTACCAATGATATTTGGCATGTATCAAGAATTACTGTGTGTTACACATGCTAAATGCCTGATAAAGGAGAAGTATTAAGTACCTTTCTTATACTGTTTATTTTTAGATAGGAAGCTCACCTTTAGGGAGGTCAACTGGTACATCCAAAGTCATGCAACTTATGCATAGTCAAACTGGTGTTTGAAGCCAGAACCAGCACCCCACCGACTCTTCTGTGGTAACTCCTCAGAAAAAGCCAGCGTGTAATGAATCCTTGATCAGCCAAGAGACCATGGGATGTATGTAACTGGTAAAGTCCTACTTTAAAAGCCCTTCTGATAGGAAATCAAGGCACATTAAGGGTTGTAGTTTATATGGATTCATTGTCCTAATCTGAACTGGTAGCCTTAACCAAATTGTTTAACATCTCCATACCTCAGTTTCCTCATCTATAAAGTGGAGATATTAAGAGTGTCATTTTCAGAGAGTTTGGAAAAGATTCATTCCAACAGTTTGCACAAAATACTTAACAGCCTCAAGCACAGAGTATGTACTTGATGTAGATAAAAGGTGACGTCCTGTAGTGTAGAACATTTCCCACACTGGGACGCACTGCCTTGTGGTCTCCTCCCATGACAACAATGCCTGGATTTTAGGATACTGAAATTAGGTAGCCCCCTCCCTATTTGATATTCTAGAAAATAGCCCTAGCTCGGGCTAAAGATGGCAATATTTTGCAAAATTCATTATGCCACTGGAGCCCCAACAGAGCTCAACACAACCACCCAATCTCATTTGGCAGTCAGGATTCAGCATGCCAGTCACACATCTCGGACGGGGGACCAGCGTAGGTGAGCTTGCTTCCCAGGGAAGAAGACCATGGGTGCTTACCCTGTTCTCTGTGCATTCAGAAGTGCTCCCCTCTACCAGGGACCCCAGATCAAGACATGGGACCTGGGAAGCAACTCAGAGACCTTACCCTGCTGAAAATTGTATCCAAATGTGCCTCAAAATCTATCAAATCTATGCGAGCCAAACGGCCTGGCAGAAGATTAAATGTGCCAACTTGAAAGCCCTGAGAAAGCCACACTGCCAAAAATAAAACATCCGAAACACTTTAAAGAACAATTGACTCTATACTACAAAGGCATTCTCTGACTGGTGTAGACAGACAATTGAGAAATTACAGTGCATCATTTATTACTTTCATATCCCTTTATTCCCATTAGTCCCACGAATTCTGTCTGGCCTACATAGCGTGATAAAAAATACATTGAAAATTCAAACTAAAAAAATTATTTCAGTAAAAGACATATTTCTATTAATGTCCTCAAAATATTCAAAATGCCTCCCCTCACTTTGAACACACTTATCCCGCCATCCACGGTGATGTGTCTTTTGCTGTAGTAAGTTTTTAGAAATTCAAACATTCAACATTTTTTTTTTTTTTTTTTTTGTGTGTGGTTTTCTCCGGTACCAGGAATCAAACTCACGATGTTGCACTTGCCAGGCAGGCGCTGTGCCGCTGAGCTAAATCCCCAGCCCCCATTCAACATATTTTTTGATCACGTCTTGTAAGTAAGTACCAGCTAAAGAACTTGCTTTAGGCTTACTAATCTAGGACTGTTCTGCTGGTTATTGTACACATTTGGATATTCCATGGGTCAATTAATGCTTTGAGCTTCCTGACTCTGGGATATACACCTCAATGTTGTAGATTTAACACAACTACCCTGTTGTGTGGCCCCATCACTGTCTTCCTCAACACATGTACTGGGAGCTATAGGACGTCCATAGTGCTAACCATTAAAGGTCCACACTAGGGAGCATCACTGTACCCCAGGAGCAAAAACTGAGGTGCAGGAAAGGTTACATTTAAAGTCGTGCAGAGGACCAAGAAAGGAGGGTTGCTGGGGCTCTGTTATGGCCCTCATCTGAAACCTCTGCAGGAACAACATATTACAATGCCAATTCTTTTAACTGTATGTCATTGATTTCTAAGGTTAAAAAACAATATTTTAGAGGAAAGGTACAGTTAAAAGAAGAAAAAAACCCACCACCAAACATTGTGCCATTATTGGTTAAAACAAATACTATGTGATTTGAAATTTAAAAAAAAAATCACTCAAGGGTTTTGCTCTACCATTTGTGCACTTGATGTGTTCTTAAACGCATTTTGTTAATTAGAACAACTTCAAATGCAGTCAAGACTCCAGGAAGCCATAAAATGTGTCAGTTATGGCTTAAGTTTATACAAAGGCCTGTCTGTGAGATTCCAGTCTCTGGAGGAAATGATAAAAATAACTCTACTGACAACCTGTTTCTGTAACTGGAAATTTCCATGCATATCTGTCTCTGGAACTCATTTTGAAAAGTTAGGGGAAATAATTCCCTTTGCTTTCATGTTGATAGAAAGAAAAGGTCTCAGGACCCATGCTGCAGTGAGGATCCCATGGGCTGACTTTGTAAAGTACAATAGTGCTTTTTGGGATTTAGTATGGATTTCCACACTCCCATAGTAATAAAATCTCAATATAATAAACAAAAGTTTATTCTTGTCACATTCTACAGCAGTGAGAGCCCCAAGAGGGAAAGGGTGAGCTGCTTGACTTCCTCTAAGCACAACATGACCAGGTACTGTCTAGTCTTTGCAGGCTCCTAATGAAAAGCTGGGTTATCCAAAGGCATTGCAAAGTAAAAATGGGAAGATAAGCAGGCCAAGAGACACCTGTTCAGTCTAGAAGCCATTGGAAGATGTCCCATCAAGTCATTCTAGCTCCCAAGACCATAGGTTCAGATCTAGGAAGAAAAGTTATCAAATAGGAAAAAAAAAATCACTTTTCTGATTAGAAAACATGTAACTTCTCAAAAATAGGTTGGAGAGGAGAAATTATCCTTGGGAAAAAATGGCTCTATCTGCAAGCAGCATGATTCAAAACTTCTCTTACCACTCTACCGTTATCCTCGTCCAAGTGTTCAGCCTCTCTTCCCAGACCTATTACAAGAACTTTCTCCCTCCATGCTGTGGCCCGCCGACAGCTCAGTAACACCAGAGCACATTTCATGGAGTGCTCCCACTGTAAATATTATATACTGTCCTATTGACTCACATATTTTTATTGGTTTCTACAAAATTTACTCCCTACCCTGCTCTCCCCTGTTCACGTCCCAGGAGGGTGATGTTGTGTATGACCCGTCCTGCAGGCCCTTCCTTCTTCCCTATGCTCTGTGAAGAAAGAAAGGAAGCTTCAAGTTACTAGAGCTCACGTGGCACTTCCTGTGCTTTGTGCAGGAAGGAAAGAAAGCTTGAAGCCACTTGGGGTGGGGTTATGAGGACAGATAAATAGGGTTGGCTTTGGAATAAAACAATGCTATGAGCACTGAGTGATTTTCCAAATATGTCCTAAGAAGCACAAGGTACCTCAAAGGCCTCTGCACGGGCTTATCGTAGGGTGCTTATATCCTCCACTACAATCCTACCACTGTTTTTTAGACAAATATTTTTAATTGACATGTAATAATTGTGTATATTTATGGGGTACAACATGATATTTTAGTACTGTACACAATGTATAATGATTAGATCAGGGTAACTGGTATACCTCTCACTACACCTATATGGAAATGGTTATCATTTCTTTGTTTGGAGAACATTCAAAATCCTTTTCACTAGTTATTTTGAAACATACAATTAATCATTGTCAGTCATAGTTACCCTACTGTGCCATGGAACTTAAAAGATAGTTCTCCTATCCGACTGCATCCCTAAGTCCATTAACCACCCTCTCTCTCCCCACATGCTTCTCAGCCTCCGCAAACCACTACACTACAGTACTCTTTACTTTTTTTTTTTTTTTCCGGTACCGGGAATCGAACTCACAACGTTGCGCTTGCCAGGCAGGCGCTGTGCCTCTGAGCTAAATCCCCAGCCCCTGTACTCTTTACTTCTTTGAGATCCACTTCTTTAGCTTCCCCAGAAAAAAGAGAACAAGCAGTACATGTTTTTCTATGCCTGACTTATTTTGCTTAACACAATGCCCTCCAGTTCTATCCATGTTGCCACAAATTATAGGATTCATTATTATGTTTGAATAATATTCCACTGTTCATATACATCACATGTCTTTATCCATTCATCCTCTGGTGAACACCTAGGTTGATTTTTTATCTTGCTAGTGTAAATATTGCTGAAATAAACTTGGGAAATGCAGGTATTTTTTTTTCTTCTTTTACACACTCATTTAATTTCCTTCAGATACATCCCAGGGGGATTACTGGGTCATATGGTAGTTCTTTTTCTAGGTTAAAAAACCCTCTATGCTACTTTCTATAAGGAACACTAATTTACATTCTCACGAACAGCGTAAGGGTTCCCTTTTATGCATGTCTTCATCAGCACTTATCATTTCTCTTTTTGAAAATAGCCATGCTTATTGGTGTGTGGTGATCTCATTGTGGTTGTGAATACCTTATCTCTAATATTTAGCTGTAAGAATCTCAGATGGGGGCTGGGGATTTAGCTCAGCGGCAAAGCGCCTGCCTGGCAAGCGCAAGCGCGTGAGTTTGATTCCTGGTACTGGAAAAAAAAAAAAAAGAATCTCAGGTGGCTGATACTATGCTTCATTCATCCTTATAATTCCCATAAGACCTACTTGACACAGTCTTTCAAATAGCAGACACTTAAATCAGGTTTGTTATGGATGAATGAATGAAAGGTTAGTATTATACTAGGAATCAAAGGAATTATTTTTTTTTTGCTACTACTTGACTCAAGAAAGTCATTGAGTTCCAATATCACCTCCTCTAAAATAAAGGAGGTAGGCTGGGCATGGTGTGCATGCCTGTAATCCCAGCACTTGGGAAGCTGAGGCAGGAGGATCGTTGCCAGTTCGAGACCAGCCTGGGCTACAAAGTGAGCTCATGGCCGGCCTGAACTGCACAGCAAGACCCTGTCTCAAAAAGAAAAAATAAATAAATAAAATAAAATAAAGGAGGTAGATTACATGGTCTCACATATGCTAGACAAATGTTCTACCATTGAGTTATAATCTCAGCCCTAGAATAACTCTTTTTAAAGGTCATGAAATATATACCAGAATATACTCCTAAAAATTTATACATGCACACATATATATCAAAATCCATTCCTGATGGCCTAGCTGTTGTCTGCATAAGAACAAAAAGGCATGGGCCCAAAGAATAACATGTGCAAAGTTGGATGCAGGAGCAGTTTCCACAAAGGGTTTAACACAGACAAGGACTCAATTCCAGCTCCTGGTCTACCCTTCAGTTATGAGGTTACTTTATAGAAGTCAACTGACCTCTTATGTATTTGGAGAGTATCCACTTTTTTTGTTTAATTCTGTTAGGAATTTTAGAGAGGCAACTAAAACATTGGCAATTTCCTTTAAAAGAAAGCATAGCATTGCCCTCCCTACAGTCAACAAGAACCCACTGAAACTCTATGTAATGCAGCTCCATTGGATCGACAAGAAACCAGTCAAGTTTGACACAATACGTTTAACTACTGGAATACAGACAGGTGAACAGGAGATGGTTAAAAGGCCATTGCTCTTCATCTAACAGGCAGTCTTGGGAATTTAAATATAATATATTGGGGTGATTAAAATGCATTAAATACATATTACAAATGAAAATATATGAAATATGCAAGTAGACAACAATACAAGGTTCTATAACCCAAGATAATAATTCTGGGAATTTTCATACTTTTACTTCTTCATTTTTGGAGAAAGGGGATGTGGTAAGTATATAAAAATTTTTAATAGAACATGAATCATATAGTAAATATTTTAATATACTACCTCTTTCTACCTTTTATTATATAAAAAGTAATTCAATTCCATACCATTATTCCTCACAAATATGATACATATATTTTCAGTAGTGGGATTTAATCTAGGGCCTTGGGCATGCTAGACAAGTGCTCTACCACCGAGCTACATCGAGCTACACCCCCAACCTCAGAAACAGAATTATAAATGGCAACATATAGTCTGTTAGGCAGAGACTCACGTTCTCCCTTGTCGTAGCAGTCAGGATAAACTAGGTAATGCTGTAGCAGCCAAATCATACAACAAACATATTACTTTTGGTCATATTCTATAGCTGTTGAGCGTCAGCAAACATCTCGGTTAACTTTTGTTAGCAAGAGACTGAGGCTGATGTAGCCATTGCTACCTGAAAAGTTGTTGGTTACTATGTCAGATGGAGAAATCACAAAGCTCCCACATCTTCCACACAGAAATAACACCCATTCTTTATGTTTACACTTAAAGTGACTAAAGCAAGTTACATAACCAGATCTAGACACAGGTGCAGGGAGGTGGAATCCCATCATGTGCACAAGGACAAGAGACCTGTAAAACAGTGAAGTAGCACTAATGACCTCCACACTCACCATGTGAGAAGTAGGAATAAGTTATTTCTTTGGCAACATCTCCGTAGTATTAACTGAGTTGTTTTATTTTACAGTATTACAGTGAATGTATTGAGGGCCCATCTGGGTAAACTGAGAAGTATGGATTTCCATAAAAATAAGAGTAGGCAGCAATTTTCCCAGGATTGCTAGAAGGTTAAGGGCAGAACCATGGAGTGGCAAATGTCACTCTGAGAGGGTATTGCTTAAATCACTGAGCTCTGCAGGGCACTCCTACAGTGACTGGATCTGGATACAGTTGTTAGTGAAACTAAACCAGCACGATCTGCCCTGCTTAAGTGCGAAGGGGGAATACCCAGCTGAAGGAAAATCTTTTCAGAAATATGCACAATGGACATGCCCAGGCAAAGTGCTAACATCTCATCTCTCGGTGTGATGCTGAGTAAGATTATGAGGGTGCAGGATGGCTCTCAGGGATCCTAGAAGTGGCTAGTTCCTCACAGTGGAGAGCTTCAGGGTGAGACTGAGCTAGGATAAAGGAGAATGGGCATGGGAAAATGAAAGCCCGTGGCTGGCTGGACCTAAGCAATATTACAACGGTAGTTGTAATATGGATTTAAAATTATTTTTATATTCTTTATACTTTTTATTTTTATAATCAGAAAGAATACAGTAGTGAGAAAATTTGTTTAAAGTTAGTCATTTGTTTGAAATCCATCACAGAATAAAATATAAGAAACACAGACCAATATTAAACACTCAAAGCTGCACTGACACTTAATATTTCATTACTGTGATGAAGTAGATATAAAATATAGACATGTAGATACATGAAAAAAATACTATAATCATGTACTTAAGAGGGATGTGGACTGTGCACCCAATGCATAGGCATGAGCTGGGGAGAGTCTTACCAATTAAGCGGTAAAGTGTGGTGTGTAGGTGTGGACGGCTACTCTCAGCCAGGCTGCATGAAAGCTCCCCGTTGGCAACAGCATTCATCCATCGTCACACTCCTTACACATGAGGAATCTCTCAAATCATCTTCTCATCTGTCCTCCAGGCATGCGTGGCCTGAGATGAAAACCTGTTTGTCTTTCTGGACTTGATCCAAAGTTCTCAGTTTACAGAAAGTAAAACTAAAACCATATAGAGGCAATGAATCTTACCTATGATTCTGTAGCCAGCTCACAGAAAAACCTGAATCCAAATTTCCTGAATTTGAGTCACGAGCGCTTTTTAAAAACTAAAAGTAAATTTGGAGGGGGATTTATTGTCCATGCTTTATTAAAATGGTACTTATATTTACAGTGCCTGCAGAAAGAGTCCCTTCCAAGGCACTCACACACAGCCAGACACACCCACACAGACATCCACACCATGGCCCCATGCACCCACACCAGTGAGATGTGAGCTCTGATTCCTAAAATTAGGCAGTTTCTGTAGGGGGATAAGAGCTGTTGATCTGATTTCCTTTTTTTTTTTTTTTTTTTTTTTTAAGAAAGCATTTGGCATGCTTTTACATTCTATATACACAGAATGACATCAAAGCTCTGTGGGCCAGAAGAATATTTCAACTTCAGTCTCATTGCTGTTTTTAGTGACTTCTAAATTCATATAAGGGCTTCTCCTAAAAATAATTCACGTCTATGGAAGTAAAATAAGGCATGATTAATATTGATTTGAACTAAGGGAACGAAGGAAAGGGATAAACCTGGTTTGAAATGATCTTAGTTGGGGGAATTTCCTTGACTTCAATCCACTTTAAATCCCTTCTTTTTTTCTTTTTCTCTGAAATATTTCAAATAAAATAAGGTATGGTGAATAATACAGTAGACAACTGTGTACCATCTCTATACCCAGTCTAAGAGCTTGATTTTGACATTAATCATTTCCATGATGGTTTTATACATCGTTCATATGAGTATTTCCATAAAAACTACTAAAGGATTATTTGTATGCTCTAAAACACTCCATAATTAGCATTGTACTGTGTGTTTTCCTGAAAATTGTCATTCCACTCAAAATTATATTATCCAGATGTATGCACCCTCAAAACACATCTAGTCTTGCTTCTTTCACTTTTAATTATTCAGTACTCCTATCCGTCTATTCTACTGATACATTTTTGATCCTTTCCTGTTTGTTGCTATTATAACCCATGGCACCAAGAAACTTACTATATGGGACTCCTTGAGCACATGTGGGAAAGTATGTTACAATGCCTAAGTCATCCTGACTATTTAACACTACATCTAATATTCTCATGTAAGGAATAAGGCGGGCAGAGAGAGAGAGAGAGAGAGAGAGAGAGAGAGAGAGAGAGAGAGAGAGAGCGAGAGGGAGAGAGAGGGAGGAAAAGGAGAAGGAGGAGGAGGAAGAGAAAGAGGAGGAGGAACGGGATTCTCAACACCTCCACTTTCCCTCCTATCCAGGTTAGAAGGGAGAGAGGGTGACTATACATAACTTGGGAAAAAAATAAGAATAGTTGCATTTCTTTATCAGATTTTAATCAAGCTACATTTTGAATTTCAGATACTGTTAAAAGAATGTCTGAGAGTTTTCTTTTTATAGGGGAAAATATTTGTTAAAAATGCTTATGATATCCTAATTAACTCAAAAAGCTACTCCCTAACAGTGCAGTATTCAGACCATGTGACAGGCTATAAGACAAAATATTTAGAACCTTTAACAAGTTTTTGTGTGCTTTTGATTCCTCAAATAGATGTCTCTGCCATAATCATTCAGATCTTAGTGCTTTTTTTCTGATAGTATTTTCTTTCTTGGACAGATGTTGCAACCGGGAATGTTGCTAGAAGCTAGAAGTACCCATTTCCTCATATCACCCTATGGGGATATTTAATTGATCTCTTTGGTATTTAAAATGTTGTCTAGCTAGCATTTAAGAACTAGGAGATTTTACATAAATATCTAGGTTTCCAACTTCTTGACAGTGACAGCTAGTGGTGAGTTGACAGGTGTATGCTTTTCCTTGGCTGAATTTCCACTCTCCCAGCCTGCCCTTTTCACTCATTTTATCACCTGCCTGGCCCCTGTGAGCATCTGTGCTTACCACCTCTGTTCTCAGGCCTTTCAACCTTTCTTCTCTATACTGAGGAGCTGAAGAAATTGCTCAGACAGAGACCTGGCACCCGTGAAACTCAAACACACACCAGTGCTTCTCTTGGGAATCTACCTGTAGGCCAAGAAGGCTCTTTTATAAGAATACAGGGTTTCTGTTTCTTAAGAAGTGGACATTTTAATCAGGCTTCCTAGTGTTGATCCCAGACTTTTTGCTGATTCAGAGAAACTCACTGAAATTAGACCTCAGTAGAGTTCTGCGCAAGCTGCAGCTGATTCTGAGCCCAGGGCGTGAGTGTGCAGTGCCAGGGTACAGTTTTCAAGAATGGTTTTCAGAGCAATAGTGGGAAGTGGGGAGGGTGCAGAAAGCAGTGTCATCCTTATTTTGCCCTTGTGACTGCCATCTCATATATATGCTGAATGTAGATCCTGGAATTTGAAGATTTTCTAGGGTTGGTTTCACAACGTGTGAATCTGGAATTGTGCACGCTATATTTAGCAGAATTCTAAAATTAGTTCTAACTATTCTGAATTACTTATGCAGAGTTATTTCAAAGCGGCTCTTATTTGCCTGGGTCATTCTAGTGAACTCATGAATTCATGTGTCACACCATATGACTCCTAGATCACAAAGGAAAAACTGCTTTTCTCAAGAAAGCTAGAAGTACCCATTTCCTCATATCACACAGGGCTGTCTGATCCAAAAAAAATGCTTCCACAGGGTCTATTCTTTCCATTAAACTGACCTGTGTGATTTCGGCAATAACACTTCAGACTTAAAATTGTTTCTTTTTTCCCCCACAAATTCCAGCACCTCTCCTGTCAACCTCATGAAGAGACCTCCATTGGTCTAGCATGGTTCTTGACTTGGAGTCCCCAGTAATATACTTCTTAATTAGTGTTGGTTATAAAACACAGGCTGCTGATTTCATCATGGGTGAGTGTTTTTACCTTGCTGGTAAACGCCAACCATGTTTCTAACTTTGCAAGACAGTATTGTGCAGTGTTGCCTAGGAGAGTTTAGGAATACAGGCCAAGCAGGATTGCTCTGGGGCTGAGCAGCAGACACCACCTTCGCTCTCCGAGAGAGCTATGGACCACTACAGGATGCTAAGATGAAGCCTTGTGGAAATGCCATGGAACAGAAAGGTTCTGTATGAGCTGAAACTATTCAGTTGCCTTTCATGAGTAAATAGGACAGTAGTTACAGTTACCCCTCCCGATGTATGGAATCTGCATTCACAGGTTCAAACAACTGGGGCCAAAAATATTGCAAAAAATTGTGCCTATATTGAATGTGTACAGACTTTTGGTCTTGTTATTATTCATAATAGAGCATAACAACTATTTACATAGCATTTACATTGTATTAGATACTATAAATAATCCAGAGGTGATTTCAAGTATCAGGATGTATGTAAGTTATATGCAGCTATGTCATTTTACAGAAGGGACTTGAGAATTGATTTTGGTATCTGTGGGATGAGGGGGTCTTGGAACCAGTTCCTCATGGATATTGAGGAATGGTTGTATTTCTTAATTCAAGCTAAGAGAGAAAAGAATGTGAAAAAGAGGAGTCATGCTTCCAGCTCTGTTCACTTCCCTCTGTATTATCGTGACAGATCTTTTGGTTGTGCCTAACAAATACAAACAGAACAGTATTCATGAGAAATAATATTCAGAAACAATATTCTGTGTATGGACCACAATCTGGCAGAACAAAAAAAGTAAATCCATGTACAGAGCTCCACGTGTCCACCGTGGCTTGGGTTTCCGGGCTGGGTAATGTATAGTGTAAAATCTGGCCCCCTGCAAAGATCATGAGCAAATGCACCCTCTATTTTTATTTCATTGTCTGCTCTTCACCGTCCCAGGCACTCAAATGCTGAGGGGCTGCTAAGTTGAGTATTCAACCCAGAACAATGTCTGGCCCCAGAATTACCCCTCTCTTTTCTGCCGTAGCCTGGACTGCCAGTTGCTGCCTGCCGGCTGTGGCATAGAGCAGAAGGTATAATCACTTAATTTGCACTATGATATACGTGAACAATACAGATTCAAAATGTTAATGGGCAAAAGCACAAGTTTGTTTAATGGGTCACTGTTTACCACTAAGGTTCTTTGGTTTCATTTTCTTTCTTAGCCCTTGACTGCACACGTTCCCTTCCACTCTGAGTCTCTTCCTGGACTTGACTCTCAACTCTTGACATTGTGTGTGTTCCTAAACCCAGTCTTATTTCTGCTTTTGCTCCATATGTGAGGTTTTTACTAACTCCATCACAACTACCCTGACTTTGGCCTGGAATTTGAGGGTCTCTGTCCAGCACTGTAATCTCCTTTAGGCAGGTTTGCATTTGAAAGGTGCCCAAGGGTTAACCCAAGGGAACTGCTCTTGAAAGTTGGCATTTTCAGTGGGAGTAGCTCTAATGCCAGAGGTCAGTGGGAGCAGCTCTAATGCCAGAGGTTAGTAGGAGTAGCTCTAATACCAGAGGTCAGAGTCAGCCCCACTATTCTCTGTGGGGCTTAGGTAACTCTAAACCAGCATCGTTGGCCTTTGGTTGAGATCCCGGTAAGGTTCTGGCTCAGTCTCCTAGGGTAGTGCCACTCAAAGTCTGGATCTTGGGCCAGTGGTTAATAGGCAGGCTGTTTACACCAGTCTATGATAAATACAGAAGTAGACTGTAAACATGTAGAAATTTTTATAACAATTGTTTTACTGTTATTTTTCTAATTATACATATTGAAATGTAATGCTATATTTATTGTATATAGTAATAATTGGGGCTTACAGTTTTATGTTTTTATTCTTTCCATTATTTTTTTTATTATTTATTTATTTGGATTTTCTTGAGACAGGGTCTTGCTAGGTAGTTTAAGTTGCTCTTGAATTCACTGTGTAGCCCAGGCTGGCCTCGAACTTGAGGTGATCCTCTTGCCTCAGCTTCCCATGTGCTGGCATGATAGGTGTATGCCACCATGCTCAGCTTCTATTACAGTTTTTAGTAATTCATTTGCAAGGTGTATGATAAAAGTATTAACCCTAACAAATTGGAAATCAAGCAAAAAAAATAACCAAATTGATCCTTTATCTGAATTTGAGAAGCACTGTTTTTAAGATCTGGAGACTTGTTCTCATGGTTTAAATTCCATAGCCAGAAACTCCTACTGGATTCTAACTTGGTGTTGTCATTGGCTCAGCAAGTCAGTGGAAAAAATTCACTCAGTTCTTTGGGGATGAGATGTATTTGTCCCTTCAGTTACGCAAAGGTGTTATTATTCAGATAGATCCAAATTTTAATAAACTCTTCTGCAACAAAAAACCCCACAAACTTTGGAGTCAGGCAGACCTGTGGACCTGTGTTCACACCCAAGCCGTGTTACTCGGAAAGTCAGAAAAACACCAAGTTGCAGTTCTTTCATCTGCAAGGTAAACGCTATATTCTGCTTCCAGCAACTTTTGTGAAAGTAAGTGAAAAGTTTGTGAAGGATCAAGTACGGTGCTACCCATAGAACTTCCCACAGGGATGGAAATGTTGATGATCCATAGTATTCAAATATGGTACCCACTTGCTGTAAGTAGCTCCTGAGCACCTTTAATATGCCAGCATTTAAAATGTGACCAATGAATTGAGCATTTTATTAAATTTAAACTTAGACACAGGTGGCCATTGTACTGCACAGAACGGATATGGCATACTCACTTCTCTATGGTAGGTTCAGTGTTTAAAGTTTTCTTGAATATTTTATAGACACCAAATAATGCTTTAGACACTGGCCTATGTTGGTGAATGAGAGAAACACAGTCTTTGTACATACGAAACTTAAAGAATAGCAAATAAAGCAGAACTTGACGTTATCTTTGAAACAGAAATGGCCAACTTCTTCTCTGGGACCTTGCAGGTTTCCTGGGAGCTCTGAACCATTGGATCTTCCTTCTTAGGAGGAAATGGTAAACAGGGCCTTTTATGGTGTAACAGTGGCTGCCCTCCCAATACATCTCAGTGTGCAGAGCTGCTGGTGAGGCATAGTTGCATAAATTAGCGTAGGGGCCAAGGAACTGTTTAGAAAGAAAGGGACTGAGAGTGTGTTTTACTTAAGTCTCCAACGAGCTAAGAAGTTCAAGACACCAATGACTTTAAGAGGAAGTCAAGAGCGGGAAGTTAGGACTGCTGTCTGAGGCTCAGTGTGAAGGCCTGTGCAGAAGTGGCTGACTGTACACAGCTGCGGCTGAGGCAGGAAGCCCCTCCTGTCTCTGCAGCCCACAAGGCTCCTACATTGGGACCAATGGCAAAGCATGTAAGGTGGAGCCATTGGAAGTGAATTCTGCTATCGCGGGTTGCCGCGGGGATTTGGACCAACGAGGGTACTAAGTGCAGCAGATGGAGGCATCTGGAGGGAACAGCGGTTCTGAGTGGCAGGAGTAGAGAGAGCAACAGCTCAGACCCGGGGCCTCCCCTGGCCTTTCTGCCTGTTTGGAAACAACACTGGCCCTACAGGCCCAGTAAGCTTCCCGACAGTTTGTCAGGGGTGGGAAGTGTGTGCCGAAGGGCGAAGACATTGGATTTCTTGCTAAGATGGGCAGGTGGATACTTGAGGAATTAACTGGAAAATTAAAAAGGATGTAATTGCCTCCCAAGCTACTAAAACAGCCCTAGTACTGTGTGCTGAGTACACTGACAGGAGGGGTGAGGGAGACGGGAGCACATGACAGGAGCGTTTGAGGCACTAGGTGTGGTGAGTGGAGTAGAATCAAGGAGGCTGATGAAATAGCTTAGCTGGACTTTAAAGGATGACTTTAACAGAGGTAGACAAGAGAAAAACATGTTAAGAGAGATTGCTATATGAAAAAGCCCTGAATTAAAAGACTGGGATGCCTCCAAGGACTAGAAAGTCCTGTATGGCGAGGTCTTGAGCAATTAAGGTGGTGCTGGTGATGCAGTTAAAGGTGGGGAACAGATGTGAGTTGGGCCGTGCAGGGCTTGTTGGAACTTACCTCACTCGATGAGCAATGAGGTCTGGGTGGAATAAGTCTGAGCAGAGGAGATACACCAGATTCTTTCTTTTAAAAGGCTGTTCTGGCTCAAAAGAGAAAATATGGATGTAGCTCAGTGGCAGAGCCCTGGCCTGGCACATGTGAAGCCCTGGGTTCAGTGTCCAGCATCACACATGCCAAGTGAAGACAAATCATATTAACGATGCCAGGCTTGGTTACAGAGAGACCAGCTAGGAGGGTTCTGCCATAGTCAAAGTGGAACCACAGACATAGCAGTGAGGGTGGATCAGTAAGCTGGAAATTTTTTTCTCTTTAAAAAAAAAATCTATTTCCTTGCTGCCTCCCACTCACACATAGAAAGACCATCTCAGAAAAGTTAGGCAATTCATACAAGGTCACAGAGCTCACAAAGGGCAGCACCAGATCCAAACCCAGCCTTCGAACACGCGTTCGAAATTCTGTCTACTGTACCAGCTGTTCTCAACCCTTTCCTATGACACTCCAGGTGTGCATAACAGGCAGACTTCTCACATATACCATGTACCTTTCATGCAAGAAAGCAGATCTGAATGTGAGTTAGAGAGGGAGGTTGTTGTATGGGAGTCTGTGATTTTGCTCTGGTTCATTAAAAACACAAAAAAGGGTATCCTTAACAAATGTATTTACTTAATTCTTACTAGTAACAAATTGGTCCTAAACACAGGTAGGAGCTGAGCCTCACACACAAGTGCTGAGCTGCTGGAGCCTT
Source organism: Chinchilla lanigera (assembly GCF_000276665.1). Classification (NCBI taxonomy): domain Eukaryota; kingdom Metazoa; phylum Chordata; class Mammalia; order Rodentia; family Chinchillidae; genus Chinchilla; species Chinchilla lanigera. The sequence goes on along the minus strand of NW_004955434.1, from coordinate 9,567,709 downwards.
ATGCTTCAGAGCGGAGGACTTTTTCAGCTGTATCTTTGAGTGTATCTTTGACTTCATTCCATTCTCCCAAAGAGAGCCAGATGGTAGGCTGAGCTGCTCATTTCTGAAGTGGCTGAGGGGTCCTAGGCCTTTGGCCTGGAATCTCGTTTACAAGAGCTCTGTGTGTGGGAGTTAAAAGAAGAACGACAGAAGGTAAGACTTTAGTGAACTACATCTGCCACACCCCTCTAAGGTCGCAGCTTTGCAGAAGTGATTTTTATTTAAAAGCTAAAGTTCTGTTGAACAAACTATATTTTAATTTCTCCTCTTTTACCGTGAAACTCCCTTCTTTCCATTTTTAATGTCTTTTCTTTCCCTTCTTCCTTTGCTCTTTCTTTCTCTCTTATTGTTTCTCTGTCTTATTTTTTCCTTCCTATCTTCTTCTTCTCTCTGTTTCTTTCTCAAATTTCCTTGGATCCTACAGTTAGGGGGTTTTGTTGTCACATCTAAGCTAAGTCACATATATCTCTATATGAGCATGAAAATATTTCATAGCCAAGGAAAATGTAGAAGTTAGGACTGTAGAGGCAGGATAATAATCACTAAAAACTCTCTCCACCCCCACTAGTACTGTCCTAAACTCCTATAATATTATTCTGAGACGATATTTCATTTTCTTACAAAGAAGGCCAGAACAGACCTTGAGCTAACAAGGACCGCTGAGGGAAGCACCAGGCAGGCCTGCATTCATCCTGGGGGTTTTGTGACAGGGCTTCTCCCAGGAGAACCCAAGGACAGCACACCAAGGAGAGACAGGAACAACTGAACGCTGTGTGCAGGGCTGAGAGACTGCAGGTGGGCTCTGATGCCGCAGGCAGAGTAGAACAGGAGTGAGTTGGGGAGAATATATTAGGGTAAGGAGGTGCTCTGGGGAGCTGCTGAAGGAATTCCCAGCCCCAGATAGCTCACAGACTTTCCTCTTCCCTCACCTGTATGGGGGGTGTGGTTTCAGATTCCTGGGACGTGGAGCAGGTTTAACCTGGTTCATGCCCGGAACGGAGACAAGAGGGCTGAATCTGCCAGACTCCTCAGAAAGCCTTCTGCCACCTCTCAGAAAACTCTGACCACATAGCTGTCTGTATTGCCAAAATGACATCCTTTGCCCAAGGCTGATCAAAGTTTTTGGCTGAAAGAACAAGCCAAAGTATTTCAGCCACAGGAAAAAACATGCCCTTTAAAAAGCTCAATGCAAGGAATTCAGCTCACTGAAGACTAAAACCATTTTCTTTATTTTTTCCAAAACACCCAAGAACTTTTATGGAAAGTGATAAAATACAGAAACGCCAGACTGTCATTTTAAAGTAAAATTAACAGCATCTCCCAGAACTTTCCTGGTACCGTACTTATTCTTGTCATTATTATATAAGAAAAGTTCTAAATCCAAAATAATAAATGGACCTTCTGGTAAACACTTTTCTCATGGTTCTAAGCCCTACCCAAGTTACTTTTCTAAATTTTACATTCGTGCCATTTCATGCATGGGTAGCATTTAAAAAAATGACTAATATTTGTGGAAGTTGGACTTACTTTCTTCATATTAACTAGAAACAAAAAGCTACGCACATCCTCCTCAAACTCATAAAAAATATACATTTGTTCATGAAAGCTCATCTGCTGTGTATAATTTTTTCTTTGATCCAATGAAGCCATTTTCGTTTAGGGAAAACGTCATCAGGATGAGCTCAGACTAGTTCACGAGCCCCGAGCGGATTTAGTGTGATGCCGGGAAGCTGCTGGCTGTGGTGCAAGGCAGAGGCTTACACTGCCGACTTCTGGTCCACTTGATTATGTACCGTGAAAAAACTCACCCTCTCCTGAAGACACCTCTTTGTAGATTTGTTTTCTCAGGACTATCGTTGCGACCGTGAAAATTATGACGAGGATGCAGCGGGGGATAAACATGCAAAGCAGTGAAACTGCAGGAAGTTCAAATTCCATCTGACCGGGGTGAAGGTGAGAACTGCAGTCTCATTACAGGGCACCACACACAGACCACTAAATTGGTCCCGTGAGTGGGAGGTCACCAACACGGCCACTGTGTTGAGCTTTTAATCCATGCCAGGCACTACTGAGTGTTCTGTGCATAGCAGCTCATTTATTCTTCACAACTCTATGAAATAGGCTTACCACCATCCCCATTTTACTGGTGAAGGAGTGATGCACAGACAGCTGAGAAACTTTCCCAAAGACACTGAGTCACTTAGCTGAGATATAATCCAGGCTGTCTGTTTCCAGGTTCAACGCTTTTTGTTACTCTTCTGTATCTATCGTTATCAATCAGTCAGTCAACTATCAAACTTTCTCTCTTTTCTTTCTCTTTCCTGTCCCTCTCTCCCTCTCTTTTCTCATGATCTTCCTTTTTGTCTCTTTCCAGAGGATAATCCTTCAGCTTTGAAATCTCTACCCCTTCCCCACTGAGAAGCACTCAAGTGCTTAGGATCTATACCATGAGGTAGTCAATTTCAAAGATTCACAAGGTCTTTTTTGAAGAAGGTAGACTATCCCAGGTAGTGGTAGTATACTAAATCTGGTCCCTTAGGACAGTGTGAATTACTATATCTGGCTCTTTTTCTTGTCTCGGCTGTTCAAGCTCCTAGCACTGAGTAAAACATCAGGTTAATAATAGATGGATAAGAACGACAGCATTGGAGGCCTCGGAAACCTTGAAAAAGAGAAATCTTGGCCTCTACTGGTGAACGCAAAGGCCCCAGACTGACAGAGCATAGGGCTGCGGTGTGTTCCCAACAGGGAGATGAAAAGATAACCGAGCGAGGGTGCCTACTTTTCAAAATCCTGGCCTTCTCCTCAGGGGGTAACTCATACAAAACAAGCATGACAGGCTGGTCCAGGAAAAACTGGACAAAACTGTTCAGGAGAAAGGCCTTTAACCTGCCAGCTACGCCCCTCCTGCTCTCCCCCATCACAGGGTGCTCTAAGAACCATAGACTGCTTTAGCTGAACCTCTCATTTCAGAGTTGAGGAAGCCCCAGAGATGCTAAATAATCCATCAACAGTCACTGCTTCCAAGTCAGTGGCAGAGTCAGGATTGCACACCCAGATCTGTCTGACCCAGAGTGGGGTCCCACAGATACTGTCTCTATCCAAAAAGGTACAGAGAACATTAAGGAAGAAAAGGATACGACTCCTTCAGATAAGCAAGATTGGATAATCTGCATTGACGGTTTTGCTTCTTCACTTCTAGGAAGTTTTATTAAGCACTTGCTGCATGTAGAACTGTGAGTCAAGGAGACTGGACCCGTCATTGTTGCTACAATGGGTGGGATTCCTGCCCCATTGCCTTTCAGAAAACCCTTGTCCTGAGCAGGGTTTCTCCTCTTCCCTTCTACATGCAGATACTCCACTCAACCCTAAAGACTTTCTGAATTGAACATCCAACAGGACATCGTCTGCCTAGACTATAAGTATTTATAGGTCTTCTCTATATCACCTCTAAATCCTTTATAGCGCCAACACCAGCTACCTGAAAGGTGTCAGTCAATAAACATCGTTGGGCTGAATTGACTGTTTAATCCACCTGGCTGATCCTTCTAGTTGCTGGTTACCTTGTAGGAAACTGCTGTTACCTTTAACCCGTTCTCTCCTTTCTTCCTTAGTATTAGGGTGTTAGCTGGACACATGGCTTCTCAAAGGTTGTACTTCCAGCACACCCACCCCATTCCCACAGTTATGTGCCCCTAGTCATGTCTACTAGGTTCACACAAAAAGATTGAGTCTTCTGAAACCTGTCCCACCACTCTTCTTTCTGAGGGCAGAAGTACAGATTTGGCAATGACTCAGCTTTGATAGTTCAAGAGGGACAATGTCCTGGAGAATGATAAAGCAGCAAAATAGAAATAATCTGGATCACTGAATGACCTTAGCTGCTCTGAAGCACCTTCAATCTCTGAATATTCCTTGGTAAGAAATATGTTTCCTTCTTGTTTGAGTCATTGTATGTTGGGGTCTCTTCATTATGAATGTTGAGCCTGTTTCCTAGCACATATTCTTCTAAATTGTTTTATAATTGCATGCTCTTTAACAATATGATGGTGCAATGGGGAAAATGTTCATCTTATCTTAACCACAATGCCTGAACTCATAAGGAGGCCATGTATTTCGCCCGAGATGCTGTATGTTTTCTTTTCATTCTTCCTGAGTGCTAATCCCTTTAAAAGCATATTTCAGTACTCATCACAATGACATTTTGAGGGAGCCACCATTATTTGCCCTTATTCTATACCTGAGAGATTGAGTTCTAGGATGGATAAATAGTACGTTTGAATTCTCAGAGAAGTAGATAGCAGAGAGAACATTTGGAATTTGTGTCTGTCTGACTTCAGAGCCCATGTTTACAATCACTGCCTGGAGTCACTTCCATGTGTCATAAGAGGGCTGCACTTTTCTGCCAGCTCCCCAGGAGTATTTTTGTAGTTATTTCCTTTGCTCTTGTCCAGCTATATTTCATAACGCAATACCAACTGACTAACCAAAAGAAACTTTATTTCCAAAGAAAAGTGACTTAGTTGCTGCCTAACTCCTGACTGAAAGTTAGAGTGTTCTGTCATCCATTCTAGAATCACTGGTGCACCTCCAACCCTCCAAACTCTCATTTCTGTTTGTTTTATTCACTGACGTCTGGAGAAGCTTGTGGTGGTTCACAGCAGTCATCAGAGAACAGCTCAATTTATGAGAATGAGTAGAGGAAATAGTCCTATGACAACCTGAAAATTCCTTTCACAAATGGAAGCAAAAAACCTGTGAGAGAATGTGCAACTTTGGTTATTCTATCGGGTGGTTTTTTTTCCCCTCACAAACCGGGATATCATTTGGCATCTGTAATCTGACCACATATCTGGCAGTTTGGCAGTTGAGATCACGGGATGGGGATTATTCAAGATCAAGTTTCCAATCCATCAGTCCAGCATTTATTGAGCACTTCTTGTGGACAAAAGGCTCTGCTTTTGCTTTTGTCTGGATATAAAGAAGACCTGCGTGAACAGTAAAGTAGCAATAAAAGAAAAAAGACAAGCACAGTCACAAGGTAAACAAGCAAAAGGTACAATTTTAAGATTGCAGAGGGGCGTGGTGGTGCACGCCTGTAATCCCAGCACTTGGGAGGCTGAGGCAGGAGGATCTTTGTGAGTTCAAGACCAGCCTGGGCTACAAAGTGAACTCAAGGCCAGCCTGAACTGCATAGTGAGACCCTGTCTCAAAAAGACCAAAAAAAAAAAAAAAAAAGAGGAAAAGACTCCCTTATAACTTGGAGTTGTCTGATCTACTTGGAAAGAGGGTGGGGCTTATGCTGATAGAGAAGGAGAGTGATATTTTGGGTGGAAGAAATGGAGAGCACAAAGATGGGATGGCAGTGGGAAAAGTGCAAGTTCTGACAGCATGTGGTGAGGAAGGAGCCCAGAAGGAAGCACCCATGCCATGGAAAAGTTAGGATGAACAGAAAGCTGGGAAGGAGGGGTAAGCCAGGCTGAGTGTCTTCAGCTGTACAGAGATGTCCCCATCTCCCTATTGGTTGATTCATGAGTGATACCCCAGGACAGTGGCGGTGAAGCTATAGCACGCCTGCTGCAGCGGCACACAGAGCCGTCTCCGTTGGCATTAAGCCAAATTGCCCCAGCAACTGAGCATTGCATAATAGTTGTTTTTTTTTCTAAACTAAAGCCTCAGTATTCAGGTTTAATTGCAGAGTTGGCTCTTTGCGATAAATAAGTGGGTTTTGGGTTGCAGTTTGTGTACTCAGTCTCTATAAGTTTTGCCATCACTGCCCTAGGAAATGCAGAGATTTGTCCTGTTTTGTTTTTACAGTGCGGTGGATGATTAAATCCAGGGCTTTCTCCCTGAACTACACACCCATCCCTTTTTTTTGAGACAGCGTCTCCCTAAGTCACTAAGCTGCCCCGGCAGGACTTTAGCTTGCACTCTTCTTGCCTCAGGCTCCCTCAGGTGTGTACCACTGCACCCGGCTAAGGAGACCCTGAGTTCCAACTCAGGCTCTTCCCGCAGTTGTTACTATTTGGTCAGCCATATTGGCTGTCACGAGAAAGTGGCCATTTACCTTCATTCTTAACTCCTCACAACATGAAGGTTTCCAGGGGAATAATTCTGCCCTTGCACTGCTCTACCCTGAAGGAAAAAACAGACATAATCAGTGGTCCAAAGGCTGGAGTTAGGTTGTTTCCAAATTCCTCTTAGGCAGAGTCCTATTTCTCTGCAGAAGTCCTTATAAAAGCATCCTTCTAGAAAGTCACATTTCATCCAAAGCGCTGGCTTACACTTAACCAGGCAGGAAATTCCATATAATCAAGGACAGCTGAGAAAACAATTCCAGGAAAAATAAAGTTCCCAGGACTCGTAATATTTAAACCTTTAATGCTTTAGCCTGAATTAGTTACAGTTCATTATTTTATGAGGTAGCAAGTCTTAACTGTGACTTTTAGAAAAACATAGATAATGTTGAAGTACTAACTTGTCTGATACATTATTTTCCCCAAATTGATCCTGAAATTGGTGTATGTTTAGTGTCTTCATTGCTATCAAAATCTTTAATGTGATTCTTCTCTTTACTTCCTTGCGTCTTATTATAATAATTTAGTTAGGAAGCAGCTGGGTTAACTTTAGTGCTGAATCGGGCAATTATGTGCACACAGGTGGGGAAATGGACAGAAGGAAGGGATGTCAAGGCCGCAGCTGCCTCTGAAAAATGTCAGGGAAGAATTTTTTTTCATTAAAAATATTAGGAAAGTAATGGAGGGAAATTTAGTCACTTGAGAGTAATCAGTCTGGTCTGTGGGTTAGTAGCAATTCACAAAAAAAAAGCTTTTTCTTTTCCTTTGGAATAGACCAGATACTTGACTCATATTCCATCTACCCACACTGACAGCTTTCATAATGCACTTTTACATTTGCTTTGCCTTCTTTCCCGTCTTACTTTCCTACACTTCCCACTCCTGTTCCCTGGGGTCACCAATTAAATACCTACATATCACAAAGTCTTTATCATAGGCTCCGTCTTGCCTAACTAGGACAAAGGGAAAAAATATGAGTATAATAACAAGGTAGTGAGTTTTTTATAAAGTCAAATTTAATCAGTACTAGAGGATAGCCTTTATTCTGAGACTATATCCTTTCTTGTTAAGGTAGATATTTTACTCCTCCCAAGGATATCCATGTCCTAAAGCCTGGAGCCTGCACATACTTTACATGGCAAAAGGAGTTCTGTGGATGTATTATGCTACGGAGATGGGCAGATTATCCTAAATTATTCCAGGGTTGGGGGAACATAATACAATTACAAGGGTATCTAGAAGGTGCAAGAGGAAGGCAGAGACAGAAAAAGATGAGATGACAGAAACAGAGGGCTGTGATGTGATTGCTCACTTTGAAGACGGAGTAAGGGTTCACAAGCCAAGGACTGTAGGTAGCTTCTAGAAGCTGAGAAAGGCAAGAAAATGGAATATACCCTTAGAATTTCTGCAATCCTGTGACATCTTGGCTAGAGCCCTGTGAAAATTATTCAAACCTCAGCCTCCAGAAGTACAAGATAATGTTTGTGTTGTTTTAAATCACTAAGTTTGTGATAATTTGATATAAGAGCAATAGGAAAACTATATGTGTGGTGATAAAATTACTGTCTCTTATGAAATGATCTTGATTCTAGATGGAGCTCAGCCTGGTGGGTCTCCTGGCAGGGACACACAAGTGTCTCTGTCATTTTTAGTTGGAAAATAAATGTTCTTACTTGGCAAAAAAAATGTTTTTGGTCTCTGCAAATTGCTTGCAATTTTGATAATGTTTTCAAAATATGGGATCTACCTCCAAAAAGACCTAGTATAGCCACTCAAGGCTCTGAAGAATTTTCTAAGAGGTCAACTTTCTTGGAAATACCCATCACTGGTTGACTGGCAGTAAACTCAGCAAAATAATATTCATCCTACTCACTTTTGGCACTGTACATGAGTCACAGTGGTTAGCTGTTGTTGGGGATGGTTTCTGTTCTCCAAGTCCATTTTCCATGCTTCAAATTTTGCCCTGAGGCCTGAGACACTGACCTTAATTGAAGACATCACTGGATTCCTTTGTTCTCTGACTTCCAGCCGTGTTCAGCCAACCAGAGGCATCACCAGGGGGTGAGAGGCTGGGAGAGAGTGAGGCGGAGGCATCATTCACCCAGATTCCCTCTTCTGAAGGATAGAGCTCCTAAGTGGTGCTGTCCACATAGTTGCCTTCTGGCTCCAATAACCCCTCCAAACCATAGTTATTGTTCCCTTAGTAATAAAGTCCCAGTTGCCTGTGCTATCTTTTGCAGCTTTTTAAAATTCTGATCAAACCTTTGTAGATAGTTTATTACACTTTCCTCAAATCACTTTGAACTAGGAGGTGGGGGCCACACTTATCTTAAGGGTCAAGGGTGGTTGAAATAAGTTCCTTCTCATCAGCATTACAAACACACTGCAAAGTTTCTGCCAGGTTGCTTCGAGTGCAGCACACTGGTGATCCAGTAGAGGTCTTTGGGTGTCCTGGTAGGGTGGGTGCTGGCAGGAACACTGACGTTTGGCCAGGATATTTCTGCCAAGGGCTAATCTTTGTCCTGACAAGTGAGCTCCAATTCATCTGTTCTTCCAGGAACCTTTAGTATGCCAGGGTCTACTTTCTTGTAGGAACCTGGACAATAGAGGAAGAAAAATAAATATTTTTCTTTTATGATCCTGTAGAGGTCTGTATCCAATGCCATGTGAAATGAATAAAATCATCACTTAATGTTAAATAATGTTTTTCACCTGTAAAATACTTTCTATGTCCCAGAGATCATATGATTTTACATATATTGAATGATTTAAATCTTATAGCAAAGATGCCATTGTTGATTTTCCCAATTTGGGGAGTTAATTAAAAATAGAAGTTGAGTGTTGTGTTCTGTATTATCATAAGCATAATAAGTGGTGGAGACAATATTGGAACATTGAGAGACTGTGATTTTAGATATCAACTCTAAGTGACCATACTCTCCAGCTCCTTACACTACTGTGAATTATCCCACAATTGGGGAATGGAGAGGGCTAAGGAGGTAGATAAACAAAATTACTAGGTAACCCCTATGTCTCTCTTTATGCAATGCTTTTCAAACATCTCTAGTAGAAAATTTGCTTTCCAGTTTCTCCTTTTGTCTGTTTTCTTTGCGATTAGGAGAAAAATAAGGAAATAGGTAATGTCTATACATAGTAAGGACTTGCGTATATTCATTATGTGTTCCCTTAACACACACACATGCGTGCACGCACGTCTATGTTGTGTATGCTGAGTGAATTAAACACATAGGATTCCCTACCTTCTGGAAAAGTGTAATCTAAGATAGTAAAGGATGATAGAAAACTGCAAGGACAAACCATTTAACAATTTTAGATCACACCTGAAAGTAAACAAATGTTAACACCTTTGTAGATGTGAGGGAGTGTGGAAAACAAACTACTGATATTTTATTAGCTACTGAATACTTCTTCATGAGTATGGAATAGAATTTCATGTGAAATGTATATGTATCAAACTCCCAAGATGAATGTGACCACTGTGTGTCCCAACCATGTGCTAATAAAAAAAGAAATAGAATTTCAATAGTCTTCAGGTAATAGTAACCTTAAAGTGAAAGCACAGCTGTGATGAAGCATTTTTTTCTTAAATTGTTAGGGGTATACATGGACAAATTTTGTGGATGGTGATTCCTTATTAAAGTGATAACTGTAAGGAAAACATGAAATATGTATGATTTACTTAATCTTTTCTATGTGTTGAACTTCATGCCATGTCCTTGGAATACTGCAGAGGAGGAAGGAATGTTCATGCCCACCTCCTTATTGTATAACTCCGTGTAATAACTTGCTATTTTGATTAGTCATACCAAAGATGCCCATGGAATTAAGAGCTCTTAGCGATGGTCCAAAGCACTGATCCTAACTCAACCTTCTTTTAAGTTTGTCTCCTGTGCTGAGCATATCCAACTGGGCCTGCTAGTGCCTCACAAATCTGTGGTATCTTCCTAGTTTACAGTATACCAGCCTCTGCCTGTGCCTGCATAGATGGGGCAGATTTCCATTTGTTTGTTTTTGTGATGCTGGAGATTGACTCCTGGGACATGCTAGACAAGCACTCTGCCACTGAACTACATCCTCAACCCTGGGGTAGATGTCCTTACTTGTGAAGCAAGTCTGATCTGCCAATCTGGATTCTTAGATTAAGATGAGGGAGCAAGAAACTAGAGATTTTCCATTCTAAAACATGCTCTGTTGCTTAGATTGTCAGAGACACCATAAAGGAGGAGCTGGGGAAGCATGTGCTCATCTACCTATTAACTTAATACATGGTACACATGGTGTCCATTTCCCATTCTTGTGTGTATTGCTCATTTAGTCAAAAACTTAGGAGTGACTCTAATATTTAGTCCCAGCCTTCATATTCTTACTCTGTAGATAGGGAAACAGCAGGAATCTAGGGTGGGTGAAGGAACTTAAACTCATACCCTTCACTTCTATAGCCTTGGAAACACCATCACAGTATGATATTTTATGTAATTGGGGAAGTCTGGAAGATGGAGCAACACGAACAGAAAGAGGGATACATTCCCCCTAAGGAACTAGTCATACCTAGAACTAGTAGAACACAAGAAGAATCAGGTTCTAAAACAGTGAATTGAAGGACTTGGCCTCCATAGATTCACCTGTCTTTAGTAGAGCCAAAATTTAGCCCAGCTTTAGCTTGAACAGTACCAGAAATGTGCATTTTGAGAATTCATTTTATCTTTTATTTTAGGCTATTTGTCTACATTTATTTTCCCTTAGCTTGATGTCCTCATAATTATTTAACTCTGCCATATTTATGTTATTTCTGTAAACACTTGGGTCTTTGGGGAACAACATTAAAATGGATTCATTTTAATGGATTCATTGAACCAGTGTGTTAGGGGTGAAGGTCTGGCCAAGGCAGGACGAGTAGTGGATCTGGATGACGGAGTTGAGAGGTGATTTTAGAGAGAAAAGGGCCAGAAATCAAGAGCATGGCGGAGGCTTTGACTTGGGATGCATATATGAAGGAGCAAATGGAGAAATGTTTAGCTAAAAACATTGGCAACATTTGGAGAAAGGACAGGAGCCTATACTCCACATTTTTACAACCCCAAAATTGCTGCCCATCTTAGTTACATTTTTCTCATTGCTGAGACAAGATATCAGACACTCAAAGTTAAATGGGGAAAAGGTTTATTTAGGTCACCGTTTGTAGAGATTTTAGTCCATATTCAGCTGGTTCCAAGGCAGGGTGACACACAGACAGGCATCACAGAGGAGAAGCAGTTCATGGTGGGCAGAAGGTAGCAAAAGCAAGTGAGTGATGACCACAGCTCTTTTTACCTCTTGTATCTTATCTAGGCTACTTAGGGCAGGTAGCAGCCACACTCTTAATCTTAGTGCTCTTGATCTTAGCATTGTACCATTAATCAATCTTGGCATCACACACTCTAGATCCAGCCACCTCTACAGAAGTCCCAACTATGACTGCGTGAGGCTTTGGGGGGACATTTAGACACAAGCTATAACTTTCTGCCCCTGACCCCCTAAAGACTCATGTATATCTCTTTATGTAAAAGCATTTAGTCCATCTCTAAGAGTTGCCAAAGTCTTAACAATTTAGCCTTGCTGAAAAGTTTAAGTCCAAATTCTCCCTTGAGATTTAAGGCAAACCCTTAGACTTTTAGATACAACCCACAACACTGCCATAGCCTCTTTTACGTTTGGGAAAGAGATGAAGAGGTATTATATCAATAACATGCAATGGGGAAGCTGGGCTGAGGCGGGATATTCTTCAGAAAAGATGAGTAAATTTTAGAATGTCAGAGATGGAAGTGATCTTAAATTCAAGCTTTCCAACTTCCCACTCAAGAAGAGCACCCTTTTTCAGCAACTCTGCTAGAATATGATCTCAATGAATATTCCACATAGACCTAAAAATAATGTGTATTCTGCAGTTGTTTGCTTTAAATTCTATACACATAAATCACATCGAGATGGCCAATTGTTCAAATTTGCTACAGTGTTTTATTTGCTTGTTCTATCATTTACAACAGAGATAAGCTGAAAGCATAGATATGACTGTAGATTTATCTATTTTCATTTCCAGTATGCCAGTTTTTAATATTTTCAAATATGTTATTAGGTGCATATACATTTAGGATTTTTGTATACCCTTGTATAACTGACTCTTTTATCATTATGAAATATTGCTTTTATCTTGAGTAATATTTATTTATTTTTGGTACTACTAATAAGCATATAAGTAACTTTTGGTTAAAGACATCTATGAATGGAAGCTCTGGCTTCCTCCAGAAGCAGGATTTGCCGTGATTAAATAATTCAACATTTGTTGGGCAGATTACCTTTATGCTAGCTTCTTTATAGCTTCAGCTCATTGGTACCTGTTTGGTTTAGTAAAACAACATATAGTAAGTATAGTAATTAAGAATAAGATCATCAAAATCTGAAAGGTTTGACCATATGTTGGCCAAGGGCTATTACCTGCCCTCTCAAATCCTCAGTTCTCTCAATAAAATTAGTACAATACTATTTCTCCTTAAGGGTGTTAGGATGATTAAATAGATACCTAGAACATAGTGAATACTCAATCAGTGTTAGCAATTATTAACTCTTCCTTATTAAAGGCAACTTGTCAGTTACTTGAAGATATCTAGAAAGACTCCATATGTTCTTTTTGATTTTAAGTAAAACATCCCTACTTCTTTCATAGGAAATAGTTTTCAGACTCATTTTCAGATATTAATCTTTGGATACATTTTGTTTTTAACTTTTTAAAAAAGTGACAGTGTAACATGCTTATATCACAGTTATTAACTAAGCATCACAAAGTATAGTATAACTATTAGTTCCTGTGAGTTGAGCACTTTTGGACCCAACACAGCGTAGTAATGTAAACTAAGGTCAAAAGATTAATTTGCCAAATGTATGATCTGATGCCTAGATGGTTGACTACTATCTCCAGTTGGAATAACAGACATTTTATGAAGTAGAGGTTATCTCGAAATTAGCCTGAGGCCTTCAGTCCCTATTTGTTGGCCCTAACTCTACAACTATCAGCTGTTTAATCTGTTATAAATTCAGCTGCTTGAATCAGGTATGGTTGCACATATCTCTTATTCCAGCAGTCTGGTAGGTTGAGGTAGAAGGATCACAAGTTTGAGCACTGCCAGGACAGTTTAGCAACTCAGAGAGATCCTGTCCGCTCTCCCACAAAAAAATTCCAGTGCTATGTGGCTCTGGCATCTACCTTTAGATTCACCCCTCACTTTTTCTTTTCTGCTTTGTATTGCAAGAAAGGAGACTTGCAGACTGTGTATACGAGGCTCCTGACAGCCGAAAGGAAGTAGGATGAGAAGTCTGGAGGGTGGGTAGGAGTGATAAATAAGGCTATTTCTCTCCCATATCTATATCCTAGTGGCTACTCCAGGAGCACATGCATCTCTTCCCTGGATTCAGCTGCTACTGGGCAGTCTCACTGTGTTCCAGTGTCCCTTGGTGCCTATACCCTGGCCTTCACATTCCCCGTCTACCCTTTTTACCTCTTGTGTAGTGGTGGCTATTAAAATTGCTGAATTATTTCCCTGTTCCCTGATTGGCTTCTCAGTGTGATAACATTGAAAGAATTGCTATTCTCTGCTTTAGATGTCTACAGGTTTAAATAGTTTCTGTTTTCTCTGGTTGACTCTTGCTATGTGAGATAATTATGTTACCAGTGACAATATCTTACCATCTTCTTTATCATATGATTTTACCATCTTTTTCATCATGACTGTACATAAAGTGAGAAATTGTAGCTTTAGTCTTAGTCTTAGTTTTAGAAAATCCAGGCACTGAAATAGATATTTTGGGATTACTTTCCAGTCGTCTGTTAAACAAGCCTGGAGAGGAAGATCAGGTTAGGAATTTCTAATTCCCAGGAGATTTTCCCTCTTCAATTTTAGGACATTGTTCTTTCGATTCCAGATTTCTCTATTCTCTGCTTTACCTGAGGGGAAAAGGACACTGAAAGCAGAGATGGAGCTCCATCAGAAAATTATTTTACCAAATGCTTTCTCGGGGCCAAGAGGTTTGAACATACAGTTAGCTTTTCACTCCTGCCTTGCCTCTCTTCCACTATTCCTTTGTGTTTTTGTCTTCCTCTTTTATACTGAAGGTCATTTCAATGGAAGTCATGCTGCCTCCTTTCTCCACTGCTGAAGTAGTTATTACTGCCTCTGTTGGGTCTTTTTGTTGGCTTGAAGTACTTCTATAACCTTCAGCCCATTCCTGGCTATATCTCTTCCCTCTCCCACCTCAGCCCAAGCCTACAGGTTGCTTTAGATCTCGTGTTCTGAGTGCTGCTGTGTCTTCCTTGGGTCCTCTGCACAGGCCAGCTCCTCTGCAACTTCCCTGGCCTCTCTGAGCCTCTGTAATCTGCTGTAGTCACTTTCCCTGCCATCCTTAGATGATTTGCTTTCAGTCAGATATTTGCAACCTGGTTTTTCAAAAGCCACAGCCCTTCTGTCTGTCTCTTCTGTATTCTCTAGCCATTCTGCCCCGTGTTTTTTCTATTCTTCTGAAACAAATTCTCTTTTCATTACATTTAATATGAAGTGATACATGGAGATAAAAGAAACTACTTGAAACTATTTCCCAGGTTTATGCAATGGGTCTTCAGGTGAAAGCATTCCCTTTCTTTACTCCTGCTTCATTTATGGAAACCCTCGCCGAGACTCCAGATCTGCCCTGCCGCCCTTAGGAGCACCTGTGAAACTCTTAGATGCTGGTCTGCAACTTTTTTCCTTACATCCCTCCTAAAGGAATTACAATGCAGTATGCTTCCTTTTATATATTAAATTGACTGTTGGGGGGAGGGAGAGGGAAGAAGGAGGGGGAGGGGGAGGAGAGAGAGAATTTTAGAATTTTTCATACATTTCTATATTGGAAAATGCACAAATTTGGAGATTTTATATACATTTATATTTTTAGTTAAATGATTATTTCACTCTTACATATTTGCCAATGGTCTCTAAATATCAAAGAAACTGTCTTTTATATACTCCATCCTTCACTGAAAAATACATACAAAAATTCTTATCTAATGATCAGAGCTTTACACAGTATCTTTTTATTTCTTGAACCTCACTTTTCATTCTACTTTCCCTAGAGAAGTTTATCTTAATGCTACATTTGTTTATTTTACAGCTCTTTGTTTATTATACATATATGTTTATTATACATATATGCCTTGCAACGAAATATGTACAGCTAATGAAATTAACTTTCTAGTGACTGAAATTTATACTCAGTTTTCTTCCACTTGAGGTCTAATTTCTATTAATATCAACACATACATGATTAAAATGTAAAATGTTATGGCATGTCAACTAGATTAAAAATTCAAGAAAAAAAATCAGAGTCAAACTACACCATTGAACAAATCAGCTTAACAAATATCTACAGAGTGTTTTATCAAACAACAACAAATACACATTTTTCTCAATGGTTTATGGAAATTTTCTCATAATAGACCATGACTTAGACCATAAAGCATGCTTAAAAATAGAAAAAATTGAAAAATCCCCTGCATACTATCAGATTGCAGCATAATGAAGCTAGGAATCAACATCTAAAGAAGCTAAGAAATTACGCAAAAATAGGCAGAGTAAATGATACGTTGTTGGATAATCAGTGGATTACAGAAGAAATAAAGGAGGAAAGAAGTTCCTGGAATCAGATGACAATGGAATCACAACACACCAAAGCCTATGAAACACAATGAAAGCAGTTCTAAGAGGGAGGGTATGAAGTATAATACCCTTTATATGCACATAAAAAGAATAGAGGATTCTAAATAAATCACGTAGTGACGTACTTCAAAGTCCTAGAAAGCCAAGAACAATCCAAATCTGAAACTAGTAGAAGGAAAGAAATTATAATGATCAGAGTGGAAATTAATGAAACAGACTAGAAAAAAACAAAGAATCAGTGAACCCAAGATTTGGTTCTTTCAAAGGATGGGGAACAGGTATAAGGATGTACAAGAGAGAAGAAGGGAAGGGAGTAAAAAGGATCACAAGGCAGTTTGGGTATGTACCAATTCCCCCACGGTGAAGGTGTGCACTGTGTACTGCAAATACATGCTAATGAAAACTTCAGAGAAAAACAATGTTTTGAATTCTGCATCCCTTTTATTTCTGTTTTTCATTTCTGTACCATGAGGACTAAAGAATTGTACTCTTATAAGTTGGTGGGAACTAGACACTATTTTGGTACAGCTGTGTTTGTCATTCTTTGAATGATATGATTTGTATGACATAAACCACTTATTTTTGATTAACAGCTAACTCTATGTGAGTGTCCTTTCAATGTTTTGAAAGCAGAGAACTTGATACCACCTGTTTTGCAAGATGATTAGTCATAAATGCTAGTCATGATAGTCTCATAAAGTGCCAAGATGTTTCCAGGCCTCTTTGGTTGGCACTATGGAGTCTAAACCCTGGGTGAATGGATTCACTTCATGGTGAGGGATGAGTAGGCTTTCTTTTTTTTATGAAGTAGAAGAGAGCAATAGTAAAAGAGGAAGTATTCTAGGGGAACCCCAAGAGCCTTGCCTGGCAGGCATGTTCTCAGGTTCATCAGTTTTGGGAAAGAGTGCCATACTTGGGGACGATGAGGATTTAGAAAGCTGTTTCTTAACACAGTGGTACCTCGGTTCACAAACCTAATCTGCTTTACGATTTGGGGGAAGAGGCCCTTGCTTGTGTGGGGAAGGTGGCCATGGCTGTGTTTGTCACCTCATGCAGAGTTTGTGAATGGAAGCAAAATTTGGTCCAACACTTTTGTTTGAGAACTGAACTGTTTGTGAAAAGAAGCATTCGAGGTCTGACTATACTGCCTGGGCTGGTGCAGCCCTTAGAAAGTCTTTGTAACACTCAACATGCCCCAGTGTGATTATACTGCTTAAAGGAACAAATCTTTGCACATCTGAAGAATCTCTGGTCTAGCTGAAGAAATACTGTACCTTCCCAGGAAGGAGAGCAGCCTCCTCCCACAGTTTCCCAAACACCCTAGATCAGTGATGGCGAACCTTTCAGAGCTTTGAGTGTTAACAGCCCACTGCAGCACATGTGCCATGAGTTTGCCGCCACTGCCCTAGACGTACTATAGAGCTCAAGTAAGGGCTATTAAACATGGGAGTGGTGATTTCAGTGTATGACAGGATCCTCAAAACATATAGCCTTCTTTCCTCATGTTCGTTGAATTCAGATTAATGCCCATGTTATAAAGTTTCTTCCTGCTGATGCCAGGATGGAGGAAATAGAGTAATTTTCCTAGTGGCTCACTCATGGCTGAATTGTGGGAAAGTCACGTCCCTGTAATAACTGAGGATCTTTTTAAATAAATCTATGCACCCTTTCTCTATGCCAAGCAGGAGGCTCAGTTCTATGGTTACACAGTGGTACCATGTTCACGAACTTAATGTGTTTTATGACTTCGGGGAAGAGAGCTGTGTTTGTCATCCAATATGGAGTCTGTGAACAGAAGCAAACTTTTGTCAAATGCTTTTGCTTGAGAACTGAATTGTTTGCAAACAGAAGCATTCGTGAACTGAGGTACTGTTGTACTTCCTTACTTTTATTTTGTTTTATTTTGAAGAGAAAAGAACAAAAACAAAGACAGAAACAAAACAACACAAAAACAATAAAAACAACACAGAATTCCAAAAAAGGTGATAGGAAATTAACAATGGCTGTTGTACTACATACTGTTATTTTTAAAGTAGTTGCTCATCTGTAGATTAGCAGGTACAGGCATGCAAGGTTGATCAAACAATTCAATGTTAACTGCACTTTTTAAATGTTTATGACAATCCTGTACAGTAGGAGCAACCATTGTCGTTCTTTTATAAATAAGCAAAACATGAGGTTATGAGAGGTGAAACCACCAAGGATACCAGTGAAGTGAACTTTGTTTCTATTCCTTCTAGCATGTTTGTCTTTGTACCAGATCACAGCCACAGCGTTGATGCCAAGGTCAAGGTCAGTGATCTCTGGGGTCAAAATACGTAAATCCTCCAGGAGACAAAGCAGATTCACTGCGGTCTCAGGAGTCTGATGGGGAGGGGTAGGGAACTGCTAGCTCAGTCTAACTCATGAGCCTAGAAAGTACAAGCAAATCAATGAGCTATTTATTCTTTCATAACACTAACATGTCTTGCCCAAAATGACCCTTCCCAAACAAGCAAGAACACAAAGATTCTCTTCAGATTTATGCTCTCGGTGCTGTTACTGGGGAGAGACCTGAACCCAGAGAAGTGGGGACAGTTGCTCCTTAACCAGGCTTTCTCGAGCTACCCAGTTCACTTCTCTGACATGGCTGCTTTGCCTGCAGTAGGTAGGACTTGGCATTTGAGCAGCGTTTTCAAAACCTTTAACTTTTTATGACCCAAAATAAGAAATTAAAACAAAAACCAAGAATCCTTCAGTCCATGGTGTACGTGTGTGTGTGAGTGTGTGTGTGCTCACGTGTGTGCATACACACACACACCCACACACAGCTGAAACAAGAGTCTTACAAAAAAACCCCACTCAGACTTACTGTATGCTGTTTTTGATCTATTTATTTTATTTTATTCATTTAGCATTTGGGGGGAAAAACACTTATCTGGTTGCTACTCACTAAATTGATATTTTATCCTATCAACGACTGGCAAACCGTGATTTAAAAACTCTGGGCTAGAGGAATAAGCCACTTGGAAAGAGTAATTTTCTAATCGAGTCAGGACTCTTTGTGGGGGAAATGTGAACTAGGCAAAGCTTACTTTTGGCACCTTCCCACCGTTCAAGGCCTCATTTTCCTGGCGTCTAGTTCCACTTTATTTCTATAACTCCTTCTCATATTTATCCTTACTAAGCTGCTTTACATGCAGATGTCAAAAATATTTCTGAGTAGGTGCTTGGCCTGAGCTACCACGGGTGGGTTTCTGTTACTCGCAGCTAACACAGGCCCTCTGTTGAAGTCCTGCCTCTGTGGATTCTTGGCCTTGAAACTACTCATCTTTGACTTTCATAGTCAGGTACCTGCGGTCCCAGGTGGCCCCACGGATGACTGGGCAGTGGTACTATTATAGACAGCTAAGTTAGATAAAAATATTGTAGGCAGTCAGGTAGGGCTGGCCCTTGAGAGAGTCAAGACAAAAGTTGAAAACCCACTACAACTGTGGCCAGGCCTCAAGACAACAATAAAAATACCAGACCTACATACCCTCCAAGCCATGAGATTAGTGATAACCCTTGGTCTAGAAAGGCATCGGTCACCACAGTGGGCAACCAAGACCCCAGGCTCAGCACCTACCTGAGAAGTTCTTTGACCTTCCCATGGCCACTCACTACTGACTTGCTTCCCCACTGGATCAGTATTACTTAAGCAGCTAAGCTACACTTATAATTGTATTGGTTGGTCATAGCTGTAACCCACATTGTACTCACATGGGTTTTGCTCTATAAAATATCCCCATGGGATGGCATCCCTGGCTACCCTTTTGGGACCCCTGCTGTCCCTCTAACAGGAGCTTTCTATCTCTCAAATATTTCTTACTCTTAACCTCTGTTGTTCCTAAAGTTCATTCTTCGATTTTTAGAGAACACGAACTCGGCGTATCAGACATCTAACAGGTTGGGAGACATCATATTTCTCTTATATCATATTTGGAGGTCCTGCTGTCATCCCTGTAACAGTACCGCCCTGCATCTCTCACTTGCACTCCGGAATGGTGGGATAAGCCTTCCCCAGGAGCCAGCTGCTTTTGCAGCAGAGCGGCTCTTTCGCTGCAAGAGGATGTAACACTCTCCACCTTTTCCAAACTACCTTTTATTGATTCAAGTTCCACTTGACCTATAGTGTCAAAATCACACCCCAGGGTCAGATTGCTGCCACCGTCTACTGTGTACCGTTCCTTAGGGGCCGTCACTGTGAATAAAGCTGAAAAGGAAAGATGCTTCGCTGTTGTCTAACTGTACATGTCAGTTCTTCCAGAGGAGGAGCTGACCCCATTCCAGCCTCATTTTCCAGGAGATCACAGTCATTATTTGGGCCTTCCCTTAGGTTCTCCTTTGTCCCACCTCAGCTGGGCAAGAGTGGAATTCTTGGTCCATTGCTCTGAGGTGGTTCTTTCCCCTCAACAGTTCCCTGAAGTTGGGCAACTGACTGCCCTCCTGCTCCTCCCTGGACGCCCCAGCATGAAGGGCAGCACTGTTGGTCCCATGGCATCTCCCACCTCTCCCCAAGAGCTCGGAGTCATTCCAGATCACACCTCACAGGAGAGCAAAGCCTCTCGCTATAGCTCCTCTGCCACTGAGGTCTGAGTCCATTTTACTAAATTGCTTTCACAATTTATAATGCAGACCATTTTTATTCATGTATATGGGTCAAGTTATACATTTCCCTGGCAAATATCCTTGAGAAGAATAACAACTGTCACTTATTAAGTCTTTAGACACTCTGCTAATACAAGGTATGCTCAAAATACTCCCACTTGCTTTGAACACACTTATCCCATTGTTATTGCCACTTTCTGAAGCAGTTCTGGAAGTACTCTTTCTTTTTTTTTTGTCTTTTTGAGACAGTGTCTCACTATGCAGTTCAGGCTGAACTTGAACTCACTTTGTAGCCCAGGCTGGTCTTGAACTCAAAATGATCCTTCTGCCTCAGCCTCCCAAGTGCTGGGATTACAGGCATGTGCCACCATGCCCAGCCTGGAAGTACTCTTTCATGAGTATTTTTATGAGACATGTTCAAAAATATGGTGAAGGGTGCTGCTAAGTAACAGCTAAATGAGAAGCAGGCTAGTAAAAACATAGTGTGTCCTCATCTAGGGACCATGCAACTTCCGGATCTTACACAAAGTCAAAATGACCAGAAAAGGTAAATGTTTTCAATCAACTCAGGACACCAAACCACTCACAACTGTTCAACCAAAGATGGAAAAGAGAAGAGAGACTTCAAAACATAGCAAGAAACGAGTGTGTTCAAGCTGAGAGGGAGAATTTTGAGGGGGATTAATGGCAGTATGTCTTTTATTAAAATAATTTTTAAACATGTAATATTCTGTCATTTTCAACTGCTTCTCATGAATGACCTCATTTCGCTTCTCGAGGAAGCTAGTGAAGTAGGCAGGCAGTCCCGCTATTCTCTTTTTAGAAAATAAAATGAGGCCCAGAAAAGTTTAGTAACTTGTCCAAGACTATATAGCCGAGTTCAGACTAGCAGTTTCTGTAAGTCCCAAGTGCTAGTAACCAGAACGCCATACAAGCCCGCTGTAGATGCTTTCTAATTTCTATCAATAAGGGAAGAGGAACAATGGAATGAATATTTAATGTGTATATACTATGTGCTAGGCACTATGCCAGGCACTTTACGACTACAGGATATTATTTAACTCCAAAAGCAAGACTCTGAAATATTTATTATCATGAAGGTTTTACACAGTAGTTGAAGAAACTGGCTCAAAGAAATTGGTTTTAATAACTTAGTTAGTAAGGGTAAGATTCAGAGCCAGACAGTGTTGACTTCAAAATCTATAGTTTCCACTTAAACAGTATTTCCCAAAATATGAGGTACATACCACTGGAAGTGTGTAAAGTGATTTTAAATGGGACAGAATGAAAGCCTGAAGGGAGTTGAATTATTTAGAGAGAACTTCACCCTCCTGTGAAATCTCTTTCAGTCCTTCAATTACATAAATCTGCAGCGTGTAACACCAGCTATTTTTCCCTTTAATAAAACAGAAAGAGTCCAGTCAGGTAAGTAGTATCCAGGTAGAATTTAATAAAAGTTGATTTATTTTCATTTTACTTCATTTTGTTCCTGTCCTACATCTTACTAGTACAAGTAATACTGGTTTTCCATCTATATAGAGTATTTATTTTGTTAAAAAATAAAAAGCTGAGTTGATCTAAATAATTTTGTAAAAATAGTAGCATAAGTAGTGGTGAAATATGGTAGAACTTGTAAAGACAGGGTTTCCATGCCCAGTATGAGAAGCTGTACTAAATTATGTTGCTTTTATTGTTACAAATGAGTATTCATTTTGATGAAGGTATAGAAAGATCTGGAAGTAGTTTCTGAATCATCACAGGTTAGACCAAACTGTGCTCAGTAGCACTTGCTTCATGCATTCATTAATTTATTCAATCAAATCTTTCATTAAAAAATATTTGGCAGTTTGTAAATGGTCACTATTTGAAGAGTCATTTCAGTATAAACATGGTAGGGGAAGAGCATAGGATTTAGTCACAAGTGAGCCTGGGTTCAAATCTTGACTGTGTCAGGATTAGGAGCTGGGAGCCCTCACTCAACCAACATGAATCTCAGCCTCTCTTCTGTCAGATGAGGTCAGTATCTATCTCAGAGTACTGTGGGGAACACTGGGCAAGATGCCCAGGTCTACCAGCCAGTAGTCACTCAGCAAACTTTCTTTCATGCCATGTTTTAATTCGTGGGAAAGTGGTGGTCTATATATGAAATGGCCATTCTCTATTAGATATAATGTTCTACTAACCAGGACAGTCAGTTCCCAGTGACCAGATTCCAACTTTCAGGTTTCCCACTGTTTCAACGATGCCCGTTACAACTGACTTCTGATTCAAGATTTTTCTTCCGTTACCCCGCAAGTCTCAGAAGGCAATAATCAGGCTGAGTTTGCTTTGCAACCCTATGCTCTCGAGCACACACTGTCTCAGTTCAGGATCTGGCAAATAAGAGAGGAGGACGGGGAGAGGGAAGGGAGACGGAACCCTGACACTGCTCCTTCTCACTGAACTTCACCCTGTCAGAGATCACCGGCCTTTCCATCCACTCTGGATAGTGACAGACACAAATGAGCTTTATCAAAAATGACTAAGAGCAGCTATTCCCCTTGGTATCTTTCTGAAAGAATTAAAAGCACCATACCACTGCAACATATGCACACCCATGTTTATAGCAGCACAGTTTGTACAATTGCTAAATCTTGGAAATAGCCCAGATGCCCATCAGTAATGAATAAAGATTTTTTTTATACAATGGAATACTACTTTGCCACAAAGAAGGGTAAACCTGAGACATTTCTAGATAAATGGATGCACCTTGAGACCATACTCTTAAGTGACATAAATTGGACACACATGCAAATACCACATTGTTTCTGTAGTGTGAGAAACTGAAAGTGTAAATATGGACCAAAAGATATAGATATTTTGAAATAGAAAGAAATGGCTATTGTGAACTAGAAAGAAAATATTCAAATGGGAAGGGGAGCTGGGGGATGAGGGAAGGAAGGGAAAAGAAAAAAATGAGAAAAGAAGAAATAGAAACAAAGATTGTGTAAATAAGAAGAAGAGGAGCTGAATGGAGGGTAGGGAAATGGGGAAAAAGTACCAAGACATACTTTGCACAGGTACAGATTCCCTATGACAAATGTGATTATTACGTATACGTAAAATGTACCAATAAACTTAATTTTAAAAAAAGAAGAAAATGACTGTGAGGTTTCTACTTTGATAATTACACAACCTTTTTCTGTTGTTGTTGTTTTTTTTTCTGGTACTGGGAATCGAACTCAGGACCTCGTGCTTGCCAGGCAGGTGCTGTGCCGCTGAGCTAAATCCCCAGCCCTGACTGTGAGGTTTCTAGATTCCCTTCAATTCCTGTCCTTTCTACTGAGATCTGTGGTCCAGAGAGGAGAGTTTACACATATCGAGCAGGCTTTTGTGTGGGGCAGGACCAGGGCAGGTCTGGAAGCTAAGTGCTTCCATGTGAATGCACCTGCGCTTGCTGAGCCAAGTTATGAAGACCCTGGGGTGCAAAGGGACGTGGAGCTTCAGGGTTTCGCATATGATTCCATTTTGTGGAGTCTACCACACACTTATAATAATAGGGTCTCAAATACTGGGAGCAGCCTTCATAATGGGACTCTTTTAAGGGTAGATCCCTCTAGGATGTGAACCATCTCTCAGCGGAGATGCCTGGTGCCAGATCTACTGTGCCCCAGAAGGATCATATTTACTTATTCATTCATCAAAAATGCATTCACTGTCTTCTCTGTGCTAGGTTCAGGAACTTACTATGTTTACTCTTCTCGTAGGACTTCTTTTATTACACATGATAAAACAAGAAACAAGGAAGGAATTGGGGCATGAGAGGAGGGATAGCTGTTGTGTCTGAGCAACAAGAACTGGATAGTTTGGGTTTAAACTCTATTGGATTTATTTAGCAAATCTATTTACTGCACTGTGCTTTCTTCTCATAAGAAAGGGCTCCACTGCGACTTCCTCTGGAACTCCCCGTAGCACATTGCAGAACTCCCCTCTGCTCCCCAAGCCTTTTATAAATATATGTTTACTTCTCACTTTCCCCCTCTGCCTGCTACACTGTAAATGTGAGGGGCCGTGGACGTAAAATATGATATCTCTAAGACAAGTGACATGTTTTGGCTAATATTCTCAAGAGGAAATAATTAGCAAACACAGATCATGTACCTGAGTACCTCAGAATAACTGACAATTGTTACGTGGTATAATTTTGTCCCAATTAAAGCTTCTAATACATGAAAAGCTTTGAGTTTGATTACCCCATGTAAGATAAAGGTTTGAGGACATGCAAAAACACTTGTCAACTCCTAAGACATTCTTACCTTTTTTATCTTTTGAGACAGGGTCTCACTATGCAGTTAGGGCTGGGCTTGAGCTCACCTTGTAGCCCAGGCTGGTCTCAAACTTGCAACAATTCTCCTGTCTCAGCCTCCTGGGTGCTGGGATTATAGGCATGCACCACCATGCCCAGCTACCTTTTTTAAATTACAGAGGAAATTCAAACACTTGCAAACAATTCAGTGAAGTGGTTTTTCTCAAGCCTGGTTGCACATTAGAATCACAGCAGAGGGCCTCGCCCTTGGAATCACATGGGAGGCTGTCTTCATCTATTCAAAGTTGTTTTAACAAAATGCCAAAGGATGTTTACTTTCTAAAGAGGAACATCGTTCTGGTGTCTGGAGGATCCAACCGTCATGGCACCGGTGTCCTGGTGAGGGCCCCTTGGCAGTGTTGCGACATACTGGAGAAGTAGAAAGGGAACCAGCCGTGTGCAGAAGAGCTGTGAGCTCCAGCTCACTTAACAACCCAGTCTGGAGAGACAGGTTCAATCCCTTCATGAAGATGGTGCCCCAGGCACCTGTCTCCGTTCTACTAACAGCCCCTACCTCTTAACATTTCCACCACCTCAGCTCCACCGCAGTGGACAGCAAGCCACCAGCGCGTGAACTCCTGAGACAAACCACATCCCAAACCAGAACATAGGCTTTTTAAAAATACGCTAATCCCCAGAACCCATTTTGACAGTTTTTCAGAACTAGATAATAAACCCAGGGCCTTTGCATTGGGTTACATCTCCAGCACTCCTCCCCACCTTTTTAGTTTTTCAATTTTGAAACAGGGTCTCTTAAGTTGTTTCTAAAGCTAGGCTTGAACTTCCAATCTTCCTGACTAAGGCTTTCAGAGTTGGGATTACAGGCAGGCTCCACCAAGCATGGTTCACACTGATGTCTTTAAAATCAAATTCCCTCAGTGGTGGAGCCAGCATCAGTTTTTGGCTGTTTCTCTTTTTTCTTTTTTTGTTTTCTTTTTTTGAGACAGGGTCTCACTATGCAGTTCAGGCCGGCCTAGAGCTCACTTTGTGGCCCAGGCTGGCCTCGAATTCGTGACAATCCTCCTGCCTCAGCCTCCCGACTGCCGGGATTAAAGGCGTGCGCCACCACGCCCAGCTCTCAGCATCAGTTTTTAAAGAACATTTTTCCTGGCAACTTTTAACGTGCACACAGTACTGAGAAACAAAACACCTGCACATGCAAACACATTTTGTCATCTTGCCCTCAAAATGTTCTCCTTAGCTTCACCTGGGAGCTGGTTAGAAGTTGAGAATATCATGGCTGCTCCCCCGACCAAACCTAGACAATCAGGAGCTGCACTGTAACCAGGTTTGGGTGATTCACATGAGTATTAATGTCTGACAAGCAGTGTTATAACCCTAGTCTGCATTGGGCTTGTTGTTGGGGAATGCGGTAATAATTAACATTTCTGAAACACTTATGATGATCCAGACACTGAGTTAAACTCTTCTTTCATCATCTCACTTGATTCTTCCAACAGTTCTTTAGAAGGGGAGTTGCTATCCATATTTTACAGATGAGGAAAATGAGGACTTTCAAGGTGACTCAACTTGTTCAAGATCAGCGAGTGTGGCTATGGAATTGGAATTCAAATTCATCTCTGAGTCTTCAATGCACATTCATCTCTGTGTTTCTTCTTAATAATTGTATTGCTCTGACTATATTTCTACTGGCGTGTGTATATCACAACCATGAATAAGATAGGTATGCACTTTAGCTTTATGTTAAGGAAAAATGTTTTCTATTTCAGGTACCATGCCTATTAAACTTCAGTCTAGCATTCAACTTCTGAAGTTATGAAAGGAGAATGTTAGAAAGTTTCCACAACTATGAAATAAGGTAGACAGCAATTTTCCTCCTCAATGTGGGGCTCTTAACCTAAGCAAAAGGGCAAAGAATTAGGCAAAAGCACACACACAAACAATCATACATGCTAGTCCACTAGCCAGGTGCAAGCAGTTAACTTGCTAGAGGTTTTTTGAAAATTCTGGGGACAACTTTGCATTTTATTTGCAACCAGGCATCAGTGAGAGTCGGCACCTGTCACATCTCCAGGAAACACATAACAAATCATTTGCATCGGCTCCCAAGATAGCTTCCTCTTTAAGCTAATTTTATACTTTTTTTTCCATTTAACAACAGAAGTTTAAATTTTTCAGACTTCTTATACTATGTGCTTGAGGTGAGAGAGGGCTGGAGAATTGCTTTACATGGCCGCATTCTGCCAGACTCCCAGCTTGGGACAGAATCCCACTCTGCATCTGGCTCATGTTCTGCTCCCTGTATGGGGACTGCCTGGAGACATTACTGATTTCTCTCCTTTGTATATCTCAGCAGTCAGCAGAAGTAGCAGAAGACGGGGCAAGTGGGATGACCCAGGGTAACCTCAGACATCACCTTAATCACATCCTCAAGACAATGTAAGGGGTAATACATATATATTTTATGCCTTATCATATCTTTCTCTCATTAATGTCTCCATCTCTCTTCATCCTTCAAAGATGGATGGAAAGCAGGAATGGTGTGGCGCACATGATCATGGTGATGTCTGAGGTTATTCTGGAGCAGAGACTGTCTTGGGTTAATGGTGATATATGGATCAGTATTCTCAATCCCTGTTTTTAAAAGATTGGAAGGTACTGGAAAGCACAAGCTGCTCTGGGAACCATCCTTTCTGTGGGGCTTATAAGAGCTAGTAATCGTACTTCCTCTCAAAGAAAGCCACCAGCCCAACAACCACAGTCTCATAGGCTTTAGCTAGAAGCTATCTCCTGAATCGCTTGTGCAGGAACTTCCCCTGTCCTTTCTTACCAGATACAATCTCAGGCTCAATACCAGCAGGACGAGGAACATGTTTTGTACTTGATCTGAAATAGCTAATGGACAGAGCTCAGATTCAATGCAGCTCTTCTGGGCCCCATGATGTGGTGGTTGGCTCACTTCTGAGAAGAGCATAATGACACATCTTTTGTGGAAGACAGTAGACAGTGGAGGGATGGGGCTGGAAAGAAAAGACTGACTATCTGGAGGAGAGGGATGTTAGGGGAAATACAGGATTCTTTCTAAATCCAGACGAGCTCCTGTTCCTTTTCTGGTGGCCTTTTCTGAAGATGAACACATCCTCAGGGGTTGTTCACACTGGTGGTTATCTGTACCTCTTTGTGTCTTCCATGAAGCTTTCCACAATTACTTCAAAGCAGGCACACTGGAACACTGACCTTGTTTGTCAAATGAATAGTGTACACCAACTTCTTAGCTGGGCCAGAAATTGAGGAGTCAGACACTTGAGAACAGGGCTCAGTAGAACACAGCCATATTCTCAACAAATATAGTACTTGCTCATTGACTGAGAAGTAAAGTAGCCAAGCTCTCTTGAGGGCTCCAGTCAAGTGTGCCCATCACCCGACCTACCTCTTCTGAGAACTTCAGATGTGGAAGGCAGACATCTTTGTGTGGAAGCAGGCTCTGGTGGAGGGTGCACCACCTTGGTCCTGCTTCTCCCACTGTGCTTCAACTCTTGATCTCAGGTTTTCTCCACCCACAGAATGGTCGTGGTTGAAGGAGAAAGAGATAGGGTATGACACTGTCTTGAAAAGGGGCTTGGAAACTTTTATGAGCCAGGGGACTATTTCTCAAGGGAAATCTGTTGGAGTGGTACCTCTAAGTCAGGTAACTCAGAGGTGCTCTGAGTGTGATGGAAAGCCAGTGGTGGATTTGGATCAGGAGAATGACAGAACTTCACTCATTGGTAGCTAGAAAGAATAGAGGAGAAGCAGAAAGATCAGTTAAGAATGCCTGTATACATGATGATAGCTTGGATTAATGTGGTTGGGCTAGTAAACAGGTGGTCTGTTGTGGCTTTACATTTTTATTGTCATTTACACTTATTTAACAAAAATTCCACAGTTTTATTGAAGTAGACTTTGACATACAAAAGAGGGTTATCTGTGTGTGTTTTTAATATAGACTTTTAAAAAGTGTACAATTCAGTAATTTTCAGTGTATTCACACAATTGTGCAACTAACACCACTGTCTAATTTTGGAACATTTTCTTTACCCCCTAAAAGAACCATATCAATTAAAAGAAACTCCCCATCTCCTTTTCCCTCTCTCTCCAGCCCCTGACAATCACTAACCTGTTTTCTATCTCTATGAATTCCTTATGCTGGACAGTTCATACAAATAGAATCTTAAGGAGTATTGTCTTTTGTGACTGGCTGCTTTCATTGAGCATAGTGTCAAAATTTACCTGTGTTATAGCACATACCAATCATTCCTTCCTTCTTGTGTCTGTATAATATTGCAGTGTATAATAAACCATATTTTGCTTAACCACTCTTCATCATTTGATAGGTTTTTGAGTTGTTTCCATTTGCTAGCTATTATGAATATTGCTTCTACAAATACTCATGTACAAGTATTTGTGTATGAATGCTTTCAATTATCATGGCTGTTGTAGTCAGAGTTTACAGGGGAATAGATTTAATACAGGACACATAACTCATAGGATTATTTTATAATATTCACCTAAAGAGTCAAATGCAGAAAAGTGCCAGAAATCTATCCACACACTAGAAACTCAAAGAATCCAGCTGAAGACCCAGAGCCTATGGGAATGTCTTCCACTATTCCAGCTGGAAGCTAAGAGCCCATGACAATGTCTTGTGCAAGTCTGTATCAAAGATCTGCACTGTAAAGGCCCAAAGATCAGTGGTGGAAGCTAGAAAATCTGTGCTAGTGGGGTGAAGGATCTGTGCCAGCAGGCTGAGGGACCTATAATGGAGCCAGGAAGTGACACTCAAGGTAAGTGCTCCCTCAAAGAGAACCACAGCCATCCTCAGTGACATTGAGGACCCAAGCTCCTCTGATGATGAGAATAGCTGAGTTCACATCAGGAAAACCAGCATGAAAGCCTTCTCCAGGAGAATCAACAGCACTAGCATCTTCCCCTCCAGTTCTCCTTTCATGTTACTGGCAACAATCCTCTGGTGGACCTTCCACCCCAGAAACACCCTGATTCAGTTCAGCTGGGTGCCACAGGTTGACCACTATTTAATTCATCACAATGAGAATACAAGTAGGTGTAGAATTACTGGCTCAAATAGTAACTCTGAAAGTTATTGAGGAAATACCAGGGTGTTTTATAAAATATAAGATGTGCAAATACTTTCACCCATTCAATGCATTGTGTTTTCAATTTCTTGATAGCATTCTTCAAAGCGCAAATATTTCAACTTAAATTTAATTTTAAGCATAAATTAAATTTTGATATGGTTCAAATTCTCTATTTTTTCCTTTATTTCTCATGGTTTAGGTGTCATATCAAAGAAACCACTGCCTAGGAAATAAATATGTTTTAGTTTTTATATTTCAATCTCTGATTCATTTTGAGTTAATTTTTATAGATGATATAAGGCTCTAAATTTATTCTTTTGCACATGGATAACCACCTGTGCTTTTATAATTTATTGAAAAAATTCATTCTTTATTGAATTGTCTTGGTACTCTTACAAAAAAATCTCTTGGTCATGGATATGTGGGTTTATTTCTGGGATTATAATTCTCTTTCACTGAACTTTATATCTGTTCTATGTCAGTCAATACCACACAGTTTCAATTACTGTCACTTTATAGAAAGCTCTAACAATGGGGAGTCTGAGTCCTTCAACTTAGCTCTTCTTTTCGAAGTTGTTGCTTTGTTTTTGGCCATTCTGGCTCCCTCACCTATGACTGTTTGCATGGGCTTGTCAATCTTCTGCTGCCATGAAATTTTGCCCCTCTGCCATGTGGCATCCTGCCCTGGAGCCAGCCAATTACGGACTGGAAATGAAAAGGAAAAAACTGTACAAGAGAAATTGTTCTGTTTAAAACTCTGTTCTTTTGAAACTTGCTCGCGTGGGGAGGAAAAAGA
This sequence comes from Chinchilla lanigera, assembly GCF_000276665.1. Taxonomy (NCBI): domain Eukaryota; kingdom Metazoa; phylum Chordata; class Mammalia; order Rodentia; family Chinchillidae; genus Chinchilla; species Chinchilla lanigera. The sequence continues at coordinate 9,536,987 of NW_004955434.1, read as the reverse complement.
AGCTAGAACTCCGGTAGAAATAACATTAAATCTGTAGATCCATTTGGGGACTATAGCTATCTTAATAATATTAAATCTTCCAATCCATGAAGATAGCATGCTTTTCCATTTACTTAACACTCCCATTGTCTTAGATCTTAGACATTTTGAAAGAAGACCTGAAGAGAATTGTTGGCTGCTTGAATATGCAGTTTGAGGAAAAAAATACAGAAATACAGGAAAACTCTGGGATTGAGGTTTAAGTCATTAGGGAACTTGAGGAACTATTTATGAAAACTGACAGAGGGCTGAGGAAGAAGAAGATTAGAGAAGAGACACTAATACTTGTGTTTGGTGCATATTTAAAGTGCCTATTAGATCTCCAAGTGAAGGTGCTTAAAAGGCAGTTGAATAACAAGTTGTTCAAAGTTTGAGGTAGAGATATAAATGTTGGAGTCATAGTGTCATTATTTAAAGTCATGGGACTGCTTGGTATCACCTAGAGGGAGAGGGAAGAGAAAATATGCAAGAACTGAGACAATGAGTCTTCTGACATTTATAGCTCTTTGTGAGGCAAGAGCATCATCAAAGAAGATTGAGAAGTGTGAAAATGGCAAATGTTTGTGTATATTAACTACATCTTTTATTCTCTATATTCTGATGCTTTGATATCCTGGAGGCTTTCTGACCCCAAAAAGGTTGTGCCTCCCAAGGTCAGTGTTATGGTTTGTGTCTAGATGTCCCCCCAAAGCCTCATGCAATCCTATTATTTTTTTGGAGGTGGCTGAATCTAGAGTGTGTGATAGATTTGTTGCGCAACGCTGGGATTGAGAGTGGGTGATTGCTGGATCAGTACACTGATTGGTTTGGCATCATCCTAATCCCAGTAGACGGGATACAATGTAAGAGATAGAAAGAGGTTTGTCTTGCTGTCTTTCTTGTTGCTTTTGCTGTCTTCTGCTGCCATGAACTTTTGCCTCTCTGCCATGTGGCACCCTGCCTTGGACAGCCAATTATAGACTGGAAATGAAAAGGAAAAAATGTAGAAACTGCTCTTGTTAAAACTTTGTCCTTTTGAAACTGCCTAGTTCTGTAACTGTTTCAGGGCTTTGGAGTTGCTTTCTTGACCCCTGTGACCACGAGAGCATAACTGAACATGCAGGATGCCTGATTGTACCACTGCACCAAGCTTCATAAATGGATGATCATTAATCTACCCTTGCAACTGATGTCTCACCCCACTGGCTAATCAGAACAGCCAGGCTGTTCTGTCTCACCTTGGTACTTCCTTTGTACCTCTTGTTTGCGGATCATATAAAAGCCCTAGACCACCAAAGATTGGGGCCTGATATTCTGGGAATGATCTCAGTCAGTCCCTGTCAACAGAAATAAATCTGCCTCCAAATCCTTGGTGTCATTTCGGTGTTTCTGCTTGCTCTTGCAAAACCTGTACAAACTGTGAGCTAAATAAACCTTTCCTTCCTTAACTTGTGGGTGTTGGGTATTTTGTCTCAGCAAGGAGAAAAGCGACTAAGACAGTCAGCTACATCCAAGAGATAGTAAAGAACACGGCCAGAACAGGACCTTTCAAATGTAAACCAATCAACTCACAGCCCTGCCCTTAACCTTCAGTGAGCTAATTCAGTGGAGCTGTTCACATTCCCAGTGTCTTAGTGACTTTCTTATTGCTGGGACAAAATACCCGATTTAAAGGAGAGGTTTATTTTGGCTCACAGTTTCATATGAATGGCTCCAAAGGCAGAAACAGGATGGCAGAGGGAATGGCAAAAAAATAAATAAATAAATACTCGGACCAGGGATATAGGTCAGTGGCACAAGTGCCTGCCTGACAAGCACAAGGTCCTGAGTTCAATTCCTGGTACCAAAAAGAAAGTGAAAAGTGCTCAGCCCATGGCAGCCAGGAAGGAAAGACAGAAGGGAAGAGCTGGAGACAAGAGTACACCCTTCCGCCCTTCCAGGTCAGAGCCTCATGACCCAGCGCTAACCAGGCCCCACTTCCTAACAGCCCATTCAGCTACTGAACTCAGCAAAGGATGAATCCACCGAGAGTTAGTGCCCCGTGACCCTTCCACACACTGGAGAATTTGGGGGCACATTTTATATCTAACCAATAACACCCAGCCACCATCTGCCTGCCTTCATCCCCCCAGGGAGAGGTGCCAGAAAACTACATTCAAGTCTTTTGTCCCAGAACCTGCAGAAAGTATTCATATTAGACAATCCTGAATCTGTTTCCCTCTCACCCATTCCTTCCTGTGGAAACCAGAACAAAAGTGACCGCCACCAGCATCTGCCCACTCCTTTCTGGCTGACCCTGGTGCCTCCCTGTTGACTCCCTGTGGTATGAGGTTCCTTTCTCTCGGGATCTGCTGGTACAACTGAACTATCTTTCCGTAACAAAATCAGCCAAGGCCTCCACACACCGGAAGCAGATTCCTTAAATAACAAAGTGCTTATGTTGTTTTTCAGGAAATGCTTTCAGAATCTATTCAGGGATGGCTTGAAACCAGCTTTTCAAGAAGATGTATGCTCAGAAGAAGCTGGCTCATCTGGTCAATGACCTTTGGATGTCTAAAGCTCAAAATTCCCTGCACAGACCATAATAACTTTCTCCAAACAGAAGTGTGCACTTGCAGAGGCAAAGCTATCTACACCTGTGCAAAAGAACCCTGAAACTCCCTTTCATGGCAACCAATCAACGAGCAGCTTCTCCCCTCTCCCTCCCTATAAATTCCCCTGCTACTACCCACCCATTGGAAAGATAGTTTGAGCTCTTTCCTCTGCTCCTGAACTTTTTGCTAGTTGACCTCACAATAAAGCTCTTTCTTCTTATAAAAACAGTGCCCTAGTACTGGCTTCTGTTCCCCTCAGGCAATGAGCCCTTATTGGATGTTAATGCTAGTCATCTCCTGATCTGTTGGCTTCACTACACTTAAATAATGATAAAGCTTATATTTTAAAACACTGTATTATAAGGACGGAGTAATCAGTAGAGGAAAATGCTCTAGAGCGTTGGATTTGGCAGGATGGAGGTCATCAAAAACCCTGAGGAGTGCAGATGAAAGTCTAAGTAGGTGCAAGAGAGACTAGGAGGGAAGCATGTGGAGACAGCAGAATATAGGTAACCATTCAGAGAAGAATGTTATAAAGGGAAGACGAGGAGCAAGGCAGTAGCTAAAGGGAGATGTTAGGTCTACAGCAGCCTCCAGTTTTTAAAAAGTATTTTAGGAATGGGGGTTACTATAGCACATAACAGCTGAGAGCTTTCCACAGGGGAATGCTTTTGCGCAGCTTAACTGAACCTGACAGTACTCCTCCTTATAAAATGCAAATGAAACCTGAAAGGTATCATTTTAAAGTTCACTGGCAGGCCTGGACTTGCCAGCATTTTCTGATTTCTAGAACACAAAAGGATGACATGTCACCTAATTATAGTAACAGGACTCCTGGATTACCCACTACTGACTTCAGCTTCCCCTTTGTCCTGGCCAATCCAAGGGGACTTTCCTCAAACACTGGCTCCTCGGGCGAACTGAGGGACAGACACTCTTATAAAGGTGCTTTCCAAACAGCAGATGGTTCGACTGATCTTTTTTCTAGGGAAAATGTGTTCTGTGTGAAGAGCTCAGGCTGTAAAGTCAGACATGTCTGGGTTCAAACCCCAAGTTCACAAATTATTGGCTTCCAACACATTGGACAATTTATGAAAACTTTGTGCTTTATTTCCTTACAATGCCAATAATCATAATACGCACCCCAAGTCAGAATGTGGGGATCATATTAGACCTCTCATCTTGTGAATCTAGTTTATCTTCTAGTTCTATTAATTCCAACTCCTGGATACTTCTTAGATGATCCCTCTCCTTTCTGCCACTCCACTGCCATCATCTAATTCAGCTTCTCCTCATTTTTCTTTATCTCATAACAGAGCCTCCTCACTATTGGTTTTTCCTCGTATTCTCATTCTGCTCTGCCCTCCTCTTGTTGAGGCAAAGGACACAAACCTTGGAGTCATTCTGAATTCCTTTTTTCTTTTACTCTGCGTGTGGTTTATTAACAAATCCTCCAGCTCTATTCAGAATGTCACCCTTTCTCATCACCTCCACGATTCCCATATCCACCAGAGCCACCATCCTCTCTCTGTAGTGGTTTCTGCAATAATTTGATAGGTGGATTCTGATTCTCATCTCATTTTCCTGCAGCTGATCCTCAACACAGCAGCCAGAGTGATTCTCTGCAGGCATAAGTCACATGTGAGCTTCCGATATGTCAAAATTACACTCAGGAAAACATTCTAAAGTCCTTCCAATAGCCCAGGCAAAAAAGGCCTCTGTGCCCATGCACTGCCCTGCAGCATGAGTAGTTTGTAGGATGGAGAGGTGTCCCCTGGAGCCATTGACCTCCCCATCCCCATCCACAGTCTGTATCCTGGGACATTGGAATTCCCCGTCTGAATGACTCTAGGTCTTCTGCTAGGCCTGCGTGCCTTCTTCCCCAGAGGCAGTCCCCAAGGATACACTTACTCCCGCTGTGCATATTCCTGTAGCTGCACACATCCATTTCTCTCTTTTGTGAGATTGCCCTATGTAAAACTGCTATAGCACCTGTACTCTCACTCCCGGCATTCCTACCTTTCCAACCCATCTTTTATTTCCTGAAAGCAGTCATCTAACACATCACATAATTTACTTCTGCATTATATATTCCAAATAAATATAAATAACTGAGATAGTAGTACAACAGCAAACAGAAACACTGAAAATGTCACCCAGGATTTGGAGGCAGATTTATTTAATGTCAATGGGCACTGACAAGGAATCAATTATCCTTCAAAATGTCAAGCCCTGATCCTTGGTAGTTTGGCGCTTGTATGGGATAAGCAAGCAGGAAGTACAGAAGCAGAGTATTTGGCTATCTTTGATTGGTCCTTACAATATGCATCATAGTGACCAGCTGTTTCTAGGAAACAGTAGTAACAGGAACTGTTACCTGGGCAACTGAAGTCTACTGGCTGGGAGGGCATTTTCTGCTATAGGAAGGATCTTTTTTTTTTTTCACTGCTCTGCTTTCAGTCCCTATAACAGTAAAAATGCACTTAATATTTTTTTAATGCATTACCCCCTTACAAAGTAGGCAGAATGTCTGAAATGATCAAACCTGACTCTATTACTCCTGCTTAAAAGACTTTAATATCTCCCACTAATTACAAACTTAAATTCTCTTTAGTGAGGCCTGCTCCACCCTTCCTTAATCTGGCCCCTCTTACCACAGCCATGTGAAAATTCACAGACTTGCCATGAATAGGACCTCACAGCTACTTTGAGAATTTTAATATCATTTTAGTTTTTCTAATCTTGCTTTTCATTTACCTGTTTATTTATGAGCTTTAAAAAATAGTATTACATCATACATATCTTCTTCTGCACGCTACTCCAGGCTTCCTTCTCCATCTTTGGCTGTCCCCTCTGCTTCAACAGTATTCTCTTCACCTCTAGGGTTAGCACTTGACTAGTTATGGGCCAGTTAACTTGTATTTCTGTTTTCCCTAATGGAACAAGAGCTCTTTGCACTGTATGAGGTCCTTAAATTTTACTGAATGAATAAAGAAATACTGCTTGCATATATAATTTAGCAACATTCTCCGGAACCTGAGACTACCAGCTCCCAGCTGGCTCCTTGCTCTTTTAGAGAAGCAAGAACTTTGTTTATTTTGGCCCAGCCTAAGAAAGAACTGTCCATCAGTCAAGAGCTACTTGTGACAGAACAGGCTGCTAATGGAGTTTGGGGGTGGGAGTGGGGGTGGGGCTATCTCTGGACTTGCTTAAGAAAAGGGACCACATTGAAGCAAGGGTTTCCACAGAAGCAGCAGGTAAAGCCTTTGCAATGATAAGGTTATTCACAAGGCCACAGGTATCTCAAGCCCTTCACCAGCCTTTCCCCAAGCCTAGTCAGTATGGACAAGAACTTTGTCTTTTGGGTCCCAGGAACGTGTTTACTGAGTGAGTAGGTTCTTAGGGAAGCAAAAATAAAACAAACTTAGGGAAGCATGAATTCTTCTATATCTAGACAGAAGTACATAGCCAGTGTTAATAAACTTATCGGATCATCTACAGAACATTCACTCCTCTTGCTAAGTGAGAACCGAGATGGTACTTCCTCAGGATACAAAATGAACACGTTAAAACAACCATCCCAGCTGCGCATGGTGGCACACATCTGTAAATTCCAGCACTCAGGGGTCTGAGGCAGGAGGTTGGCAGCAAGTTCCAGGCCAGCCTGGATACATACTGAAACCCTGTCCTAACAAGACAAAAATAAATAAATAAAACAACCTTCCCATCTCTTAAGTCTTCTCTTCTAAAATACACTTATTTTATTGTATTGGGAGGGGTGAGAAAACGGAAACCATCAAGTCTCTAACATCCGGGTCTCCTGACCACACCACAGGTAGTGGACAGAAATGTTTATGGTTTTTGGATAACAATTTATAAGTGGAGGATCTTGCTTCATATTCATTGTCATCACCACTTAGAGGGTGACAGGTGTTCTTCGGTGTAGCAAATTACTTGATTCCTACATGACTACTCCTTTCACCAACCTCACCAAGATCTCACCCAGCCTTTAAGCCTCATGGAACCTTCCCTGAGCCTTCCGATCAAACATGCAGAATTTTCCTATCTCCAGGTATTTAACAGCTTGTATTTAACAGCTGATAGTGCTTATTTCCACCTAAAAACTGCTGGTACCAGTTTCATTCCATTGCATCAGGAAGTTACATCTTTCTGGAGAAAGCAAGGAAACTTTCCTAAACTCTGAGGAGAGGTTTATAAGAAAATAAGAAAAATTTCTTGAAGATGTGCATGAGTATCAAAAATCATAGTAAGGGCTTTACTTTTTGGTTGCTACAGGCCTCGCTTCTTGGCATTTCTACTGTTCCCTGAAATCAACTTCAAACAGATGAAATAAAACTTGTGGTGCTGCGGCAGTATTAGAGGCTTTTTTTCCTTCTTTTTCATCAAAACATTTGCTGGGCATTTACAATGTGCTAAGCTCTGGTGCAGAGAAACAAATAAACACCACCTATGATTTTAAGAAATTCTCTGGTCCTTAAGAGTGACTGAGACATAGATGCTCTGGGAGTGACTCAAGAATCTTAGCAAATCGTTCCTTTGTGTAATAACAACATGCATAAAGAATCATGTATCACATGATCTTAACCAAAAGGCCGAACTGACATACCTGAATTAGCCACTGTTTCTGAAGCCAAGTGTCTGAGACAAATTACAATTAACAACATTTTAAAATACTTTGAATTTGAATGCCTTTGGGCAAATAATGCAGAATTAGTCCAGGCTGCTACCACTTCTCATACCTAGCTTGATTCGAGTATCTTTGATACCTCTAGCCCTGGGGGTATCTGGGTTTTTAGGTGCTCTGAGAGCCAATGCTCTGCTTGTATAGTGTGTGAGTAATTATTTGCTCTCTAAAACCATCTATGGCATAAACTCCCTGAGGTCTTCATGGGCTATTCTACTCAATTTAATGAGGCACTAAATTTGAGTTGCATCTCAATTTTTAGACATTAAACAGAGCTCCTATTTTTGAGAGTCTTTCTGTCAGATGGTAGAGAATTTATCCAAGGATTCATCATCAAGGAGAGGGCTCCTACCTTTATAGACTCTATAACATAGAAGGTTAAACATAGTTAAAACTCATACAAATGAGAAATAGAAATAACTGGTGTAGAAGGAGTGAAATGTAAAAATCTTTGGAAGTTGACTAGAGCATAGGAGACTTTTTAGGGGATGAGGTGGGGCGCTTGGAACTGGCCTTTGAAGCACCGATGGGATTTGGACTAGATGCCATTCCAGGCAGCAATGCAGAGGACCAAGAAGCAAGGCCTCAGATGTGCAAATATACAGCAGAGTTGAGGGGACAGTGACTAACCTGGTTGGAAATTTAGGTTGAAATGATAATGTCAAAGGCTTGATAGCTGGAAGAGCTGCCCAATGGGAAGATAATGACTGTCTTAAATGCTAAGTTATAATACTATAGTGTTTGGACAAGATTAAATCTGAGGGTTTGGTTTTGTTTTAATATAGAACTGAGTATAGGAATGGAAGTGGAGACCAGATGCTCAACTGGGAGTCACTGTATTCATTCAGATGTTTGATAACAAAGTCTTGATTTAGTGTTAGACAAGGGAAGCAAGGGAGAGCAAGGAAAAACTTAGTACAAGACAACTGACAGAACAATCAGCAACTGGTCAGCCATACAGGAGAGAAAACAAGGGGTAACAAGAGAGATTATTTTAAGGCCAGAATATCAAGACAATATTGGAGGCTTTGGAGGAGTGAAGGAAAGAAATATAAAATCAGGAGATGATTTCAGAGAGAAGACAGTGAGAGGGGATTTGAGTTACAGAGTAATGCAGGCATTCAAGAAAAATATAGGCCTAAAGTCTGGGACATAATTTAGGGCTACAGATAAAGGTAGAGAAGTTATTTCCAATATGGGAATGTCAGTTTCTACTGGGGAAAGAATACACTGTCAAGGGGAGAATATAAAAAGATTCAAGAGAAATTATCTAGATTTCAGGAATGCTCCAACATTTGGAGAGCAGGAATAGAGGGTCTGTGAGGAAGGCCAAGATGAAAAGTATTCCCCAGAGCAGCATCACCCAGACGATGGAGCAAACCCCCACAAAGCAGGGGTGGCCAGCAAGACAGAGATTGTGAAAGTAAGAACTGGGACCTCGCTCATAGGACTGTTACAGGTAAGTGGAAGGCATCAGAAATGGCTGGCGCTGGCTGTCTTCTCAGAATCATTTATCCATCTTGGAATTCTGTGTGTTGATTTGAAGGTTAGGGGTCCTAGCCGCAGCAGAGCTGGGTGCAATAGGAGATCAGACAGGAGTAGCCTTGGTAGGGGGTAACCCCGGAGCAAAGACAGTACATGGTGTAATTGGACATTGGTATGTGCAATAAAAAGGAACACTTTGTGGGTCACTGTTCAATGTGTTCTAAAGCTAATCAACTCGGAAGCATGACCCTTAATATTATATCTAAGGACAATTCCACCACCTCCTTTTTGAATCAATATCAAACTTTCCCCTGTATTTAATTTCTGGTGGTTCACTTGGCATCTCATGAAACGAATTCAATAATTTAAGAACAAGCACCTGAATGAGCACCTATATGTGTGTTCAGGCACTGTGCTAGGCATGAGGTAGGTTGCTAAGAGGACTTTTTAGTAGGTTAAGTCATTTGCTCAACGCCAAACAGTGAACAAGAACAGAGACAGATTTGAACCCAGGCAGTCCGACTCTGGAATCAGATGTATAACTAAAGCAGGGAGCTCACAGGACATCAAAGCAGCTGTTTTTAGAAAATAAACAAGCAGCTCTACTTTTGGGTGATAAGAACGGGAAAGAAAACAAGTGGTTAATCAAAGTGGCTATCAGTGCACTCCCTGAGGTAAGGAGGCCGGGTACACAGGCAAGCTAGATAAGACCAGTAAGTTCTACCCTCTCCTTATTATTACTGAATTTAAAAACAAACACCCTTGTGCAGTGGGTGCCTACAATCCCAGCAGTTTGGGAGGCTGAGGCAGGAGGATCTCAATATTTCAAGCTCAGCTTGAGCAACTTAGAGAGACCCTGTTTCAAAATAAAAAAATAAAAGGATTGGAGATATAGTTCAGTGTGAAGACTTGGGTGCATTCCCCAGGTTTTTTTTTTTTTCTTTAAGGAAAACCCTTTGTAAAACCATAATTCGTGACATTCCTTTGAGACCTGATAAAAGTAAGATGCCTCCTTTGTGCGGACCGCTGTATCTGTGCAGTAGCCACGTCTGCTGTCCTTAGCTAGGCTGTCCAGCAGTAGCCAACTTCACTGTCCTTCCTGAGGCTACTGTCTGTGGAGCAAATTTTATTTTATCTTAACCTCGAAACTGGCCCACCTACGACTTCTGCCTTATATGCAGCTGAGAACTCATACTTGCTGGTGACAGAACCTTAAAGGTGTGGTCCTGGCCTATGAGGAGTCCCCATGTAGTCAAAAGTCCCACAGGAGAAATCTAGGGAGAAGACATCTTGAAATAACAGGCAGGGAAGAGCCCGCAGAGACTGAGAAGCCCAGATAATAAAGGCAACGAGACCAGGTCCACCGGGGCAAGAGTGATAAAAGCAGTATTGTTCATCCGCTCACAGAGCCTTAGGCTTGACCGGCCGCTTGGAGAGCATGCAAGTCAGTCAGTGCATGATACAACCGTGTGATTGCTCCTGAGTACATATTTTTACTCTTGTTTTGGAAACTTGTGCTTATTATTCCCTTCCACAGAGCCAAAGAATTTCAGGGATAGAAGAAGTCTTGATTCATAGATAATCTCAAGGTTCACCTCTGCCATCCACATGAATCGACTGTCATAGCTCTTTTACTATGTATGCCCAGGTAGTAAGCAATAAATAGCAGCAGTTGTACGTTAATTTTTGCTGATACATTTCTAGTTTTTTTTATATGGAAAATAAACCTTTTAGTAGGCTGAAATTATGCTTTTGCTAAATACTGGTTGCTTCTAAAAGTTATTAAACTAATAGCTTCTTCTATCCCTAATAGCTTACTCCTAAAACTTAACTTGTAAACACAGGCCAGCCTCAGCTGTAGATTATGTGCCAAAAAGATAACCACAAACAGATGTTAGTTGTTGGAAAATATTTTCTATGTTCTTAACTATTAACCCTTCAAAAACTCTAAACTGAAGATAACCTCAAGAATAGTGTACATTGTTTGTGCAGAGATTATTTCACATCATAAAACTGCCCCAATTACTGAGTGTAAGCAAGAAAAATCCTGCTATTTGGGGGGAAAGGAAGAAACTAGCTTGTCTGCATCCCAAATCATAATAACTGAGGTGGAATTTCTCCTGCCTCGAATGACACAGAGAAAAAGTAAGCCCACAGTCCCCCAACATGATGTACAACAGAAACTCAAACAATACAAGAAAATCTCAGCCCACTCACATAAGGATTTGGTACAGTTCCTCATGCACAGACACAAAAGAAAAGCAACAGACAGCTGAAGTTTGCCTCCGATTCTCTTACAGAATCCAACAACACAAACAGCTAAAATCAAAACCAAAACCAAAACCATTAACAACCAGGATTCTTTCCAGTTGAGACACAGGAGAATGGAACAAAATGGTCAGAGATTGAGGTTAAGATGTGTTCAGCAATAGAAGCAAAGATGTCATCTTGTCTATCAGTTCAGCTTTCCTGTAACATGAAGGTAATTCAAACCAGAGCATGTTAAGAGGAACTGTTGCTTTGGTTTTGGTTTTGGTCTTGCTGCTCTAGGTATGGGAGTGGAAGTGTACATTGAGAAGCAGGGGGAAAGAGAAAGAGCACCAGTGTGTCCTAGCTGTACAGGAGGAGCTTCTTCATCCATTTCCAAGGGCTCTGTAACAAATTACCACATACTGGGTAGCTTAAAACATCAGACAATTACTCTCTCACAGTTTAGGAAACTTGGAGACTGAAATTTAGGAGTCACAGGACCGTCTCCTTCTGAAGGCCATAAACCAAGAATGTGTCTCTGCTACTTCCTAACTTCCTTTGCAAGTGGCTCTTGGCAGTCCTCAGCATTCCTTGCCTTGTAGCAGCACCACTGCAATCTTCCCCTCCATTTCTACCTCCTTTGTGTACCTCCGTCCTCTCTTCTTAGAAGGGTACCAGCCATTGGATGAGAGACCACCCTAATCTAGTGTGAACTTACCTAAACCCTATATATTCTATCTCCAAAACCCTATTTCCAAGTGTGGTCCCATTCCAACGTCTGGGTATGCATGAGTTTGGAGGCATTGTTCAACCCACTGCTGTACCTCATTTCATTCTCAGGGTAGATTGTGATCCAGATACCACTAGACCCGTTCTACACATGAGAACACAGTCCAGAAAGCAGTATCTGCTTAGTTCCCTGGCTAGATTTGAACTCATGGCATAGCCCTACCGCACCATGAACCTGGTCGGTGAGATTCAAATCAGGTAGTAAGAAAAAGCCATCAGTCTAGGCCAGCCTGAGCTACAAAGTGAGCTCAAGGCCAGCCTGAACTGCATAGCGAGACCCTGTCTCAAAAAGACAAAAGAAAAAAGAAAAAAAGCATCAGGAGCACAGGTTTGGATGACCATTTGCCTTCATTTCCTTGCCATCCCTTTTGGACTCTAAGGGTGGGAGTCGGAGGTCTGCACATTCAGAGAGGCGGGTTTCCTTGTCCTTCATGTGCACTGCCCCCCAAGCCTCCCTGCCTCCCAGTTTTCCTTCTCGAGAAGCAGGACTCTCCCTCCTTCCTTGTTCTGCATCCTCTTTTCACTCCACTACACTAGCAAAAAGGGACCGCAAATGGGAATGACTGCCTCCGCCACATAAAACGGGCCCTGTGCATGGAAGTGATCCTTCCTCTGGAACCTGCCTCTCCACCCACAGCTCCAGGCATGTGGTTTCTGTGGGAAATGCCGTGCCCTGACTCTGACTGCTATGCCCTAGCCTCAGTGACTGGCTGAAGAGTGGCTGGACATCCCCCACGACCTCTGAGAGTTTGGGGACTGTGGCACCCGTGTCCCACCCCACCAGCGTTCCTACCCCCCTTTACAAGTGGAATATGCCTCCCACTGCTCCCTTTCCTCTGTGATGCGCCCAGGTCAGCCACCTTTCTTGTTATCCCTCTGGGCGCTGCAGCTGTTTTTCCACATGCTTATGCTTGGGGGACAGTGTCATCTGACAGCAAGGCAATAACCAGGTGTTCTTACAAGAGGGCCAAACAAAACTGACACTAACATCCCTGCACGCTGGCCTGCCGCAGAGACCTAGATGCCTAGGAGAACACTATAGAGGGGTAGGTACCAAAGTGTTAAGAGACATTTCAGGCGGAGGACATGCAGGTTGTTTTGCAGTTGCCATTTATTTATTTACTTTTTTTGCCTGTCTTGATCACACATTACTTTTTAAATACAGAGAAATAATTTTTAAAAAGAAGTAATTGAACATATACTTTGGTTAGCAATAAGATTTTAAGAGCTTAGCAAAGGGCTCATGTGTTTCTAATGTATTTGATTTTAATTATTTAATGAAATACACATGAGCCCTTTGCTAAATTCTTAAATTAGCAACACACATAAGCCCTTTGTTTTTTCGCTTTATAGTTGAAGATGCCTGAGAGGCATGGGGGTGGGGTGGGGTGTGGTGTGTGTGTGTGTGTGTGTGTGTGTGTATGTGTGTGTGTTCACAATCCCCAACACTGTACTGATACTTGGTAATGGAAAAATCAGAATTCAGGTCCTAAAATATTGCATTATAATATGCATAATAACGATCTTGTCAGTGTTTATGAGGCTCCTCCATTTTATAGAAGGGAAAGCTCAGGCCTGGAAAGATGACAGAACTTAAGCAAGCTTGCCCTAGGGGCGTAGGGTAGAAGGAAGTCCATTTCTGCCCTTCCTTTCCAAGGTGTTTTCTTCCAGAGGCAGGGTAACGCGAATGCAGTTCTGTACAGTGCAGCGCAGTGTGTAGAGAGAGGTGCTCTGGTGCAAATGCTGATATCAAGCACCCAGGACAGTGCCTGCCATGCAGCAGGTGCTGAATCATTGTTAACTATTTCAGGTCTTTAAAAAAGTCAGTTCAGTTTTCCTCACTCTTCTTGGCCTTAGAGGGCAAAAAAGCACACAGCTGGAGAGTGAGAAAGAAATGCCCTTGTTTTTTTGGGGAAATGGGCAAAGAGCAAAACTAAGGAAGGGGTGAGAACTGCAAGGAGCCAGCATTTTATCCAGAATCAGCCTAGTGACCTTCCAAAGTCAGGAGTGAAGGATAGGACGCGAGCTTATCCGGAATGTGATGGAAGGGAGTGAAAGCCAGCCTTCTTCCTTGAACATGGGGCCAGGGTTCCAGGGGAGAGGGGAGCATAAGCAGCTGGGAGCAGAGGAGAGGAGCAGGGAGGAGCTCACATGGGGGGCAGCCTGGAAATCGGCCTCCCTTGTGTCCTAATCCGCCCAGGCAGTGGAGGTCAGGCAGTCACCGGCTCGCACTTGGCTTATATTCTCAGCAGGTCTCTCCTGAGAAAGGCCTGGCCTCAGGCAGAGGGATAAAAAGGGGTAGATCAAGGTTTTGGTCTGAGACAATGAGATTCTTGTTTGTTTTTAGAAAGATGAAAGTCTAGGTTTGACTCATTTGCTGAAAATAACTTTTCAAAATACAGACAGGTTTATTACTGAGTTGATATGAGGCACTAATAAAGTGTCTCTCTATATTTTTTGGTTTTGTATTTTGAGATAGGGTTTTGCTATGTAGCCCAGGCTGGCCTCGAATTCTCAGCGATCCTCCAACCTCAGCCTCGCAAGTGCTGGGATTGCAGGTGTGCGCCATCATGCCTGGCACTAACGAAGTCTTTGTCCTGCCCTACCTCCCCCTTATCCTCCATGATCCCGAATAGTGAAGACAGCACGGGGGGAATGGGTCCTTGTTAAGAAACAAGTTACCAAGCTGACAAAGATCAAATTTAAGTAAGGCATGATTCCACCAGTGAGTATCTTAGGTGCGGGTGTAGGGGGAGGATGTAACAGCAGAAAAGAGTGGTCTATGGGAGAGCTATCACTGGTCCACTTGCCTTTTACAATGAGAACTAGAGAACTTGTGAGACAGAGAAAGTGTTCTAGGTGGCTGAGTGGCTGTATAGTGTCCTCTTCCCTTCATTCTTGGGCAGAGTAAGGGGTGCTGGACACATATCTCTCAAGCTTGAGAGTGCCTTGCAGACAGATTAACACTAGCCTTTGCCTAAGGTTTCTGAAGGTGAATTTCTCTGGCTACCCTAGGCCTGGGATGAGCAAAGGGCCGTGGGGCTGCTTTTAAGGATGATGAAAGTGGAGCACCCTTCCTCCCAGGCCCCCTGAGCCCTTAGAGAATACAGAAACCCCCACAGTTACTGTGGCTCTGACAATAGAGAAGACAGGAAAGCTGGCAGCGAAGGACGGCTGGGCCCTTACTGAAGGCCACTAATAGTATACAAAACC
>NW_004955434.1:9513542-9521803 GCF_000276665.1 Chinchilla lanigera | reverse complement strand
CACTAAGTCTGGACATTTCTCTCTTTACTCCAAGATACCAGGCAACCAGGTTGGCTTGTTCTGGGAGAAAGGAAGGGCTTTGAAAAAGATATGGGATTAGAATTTTAAATGGGATTGACTGTGAATTCCTCAAAATGTTTACCGCAGAGGTCCAGTGTGACCCCGCACTCCACTCCTCAGTACATGTGCCCAAGAGAAATGAAAACACGTCTACACAAATGCTTATAGCAGCATTACTCACAATAGCTAAAAAGTAGAAACTACCCAAATGTCCAAACACTGATGAATGGTCAAATAAAAGGTAGTACGTTCATGTCATGGAATATAATTCAGCCTTAGAAAGGAACAGGGTGCTGGTACATGATATGATCTGGCTGAACCTTGAAAACATTGAGCTATATGAAAAAGGTCACAAAACACCACATATTATATAGTTCCATGTATAGGCAATGTCCAGAATAGGTAAATCCAGAAAATAACTAATAGTTGCTTAAGCCTGGAAAGTATGAGAGGAAGTATGTGGTGATTGCATAAAGGGTACGGGGTTTCATTTCAGGAAGAAAATGTTGAAAAATTGATGGTAGTGTTAGTCATACCACTGTGTGTGCACTAAAAGCCATTTAAATGGTTGAATTTCCTAGTACACATCCCCCAAATCTGTTAGAAAACACAGGACTAGGCTGAGTGACCAGAAAATTATGAAACTGGACTGCCATATAATGAGGGTCACTTACTACCCAACAGGAGGGTTTGACGGAATGCTATTGATGATAGTTACTAGAAAAATAAAACATTTCAACAAATGGAATCTCCTCAGTCAAATGGGAGACATAAGGATGGACAAGACCTAAAACTGTCAGAAACTGAGCAACACAAGGCACTTTCCTAGTGCACCACTCCTGGTCTACAGACCTTCCGTCTCCTCCAGTTTGTCCCTGCTTAAGAAAGAGGTGAAGAAAGAGGTAAAGAAATAGGCAGATGAGAAAGGAAGGCAGGTCTAGAGTCCTGGTCTTGCTTTTGGTCTCTTCCTCAGGCTGGTTTGTGGACCCAACCTCAGGCATCCCTGGACACCCATGGGAACTTAGGAATCTTTTCTCAAGTAGGTCTCTGTCACATCAGACAACGCTAAGAGTATAGAGGGGTAAGTCCCTGACACTCACTATGATGTGCTGATCCAGGGCTGAACTCATTTGTAGGGTAACGGAGGGAGAAGGAGAACATAGGCCTAAGGAACACTCTGGACTCTTCCCAAAGTCTTTTATTTTTCTTAGTTCTGGTTCAGGAAGGCCAGAGAGAGACAAAACTATTGGACCTCAACCTCAAGACAAGCTGTGAGATAAACCTGGTGAGGCCCTCAGCAACTAGGCAGTGAAGAATCCCCCAGAGCCAGCCAGTTTTCCCATGGACTCCTTAACTAGTACTAATCAGGACAACAACATATGCACAGGTCTACCCTTGGAGAGAATCTACCTGTGGAAATCTGGGCTGGTATCCTTTGGTCTTTAGACCCGGGGAAGCAGAAGAAATGTTAGGACCAAGTTGGGCAGACTTTAAAACTCAATCTCAGATAAAGGAAATCAGAGGTTCTTACAATGACTATTCGGTTTCAGCTCAGTCTAAAAAAAAATGAAAGGATGATTCATCTTTTCAAACTTGGAGGAGGACCCAGCTGACTTATGGTTTGGGGTCAGGTTCTGGATGCATGTCAGAATCCCCTGGGGAACTTTAAAAGGATGTAGGTGCCTGGGCACTACCCAGCCCATCTGATTAAAAATCTCTATGGCTGAGGATCAGGAATCTGCATTTTTCAGATTGTATCAGGCAGTTCTGAGGTTGCCAGGCCTGCTCTAATTTGATGGATCAGAAGTAGGGACGCCTGAGGCTTGATGATGTTGGTGACAGCAGACTTTGAAGAAAAGCAAGAAGGAAAAGAGGAAGGTCAGAAACCAAAGACAAACTGCCTATTTCAAGATGTGGCTTATGTGTGTCCATGCTCCTTTGATTTTCTAGCACTAAGACAAGTTCATATCAGGAGCTGGGGATTTAGCTCAGCGGCAAAGCACCTGCCTGGCAAGAGCAAGGTCGTGAGTTCGATTCCTGGTACCAGAAAAAGAACAAAAACAAACAAACAAAAAGACAAGTTCATATCATGATATGAAATTTACCAATGAGCTGTGCAGGGTAGTGACCCTCAGATAGAAGTTGGACTCTAGTGGAGCAGCGAGCAAATGGCAGGTCTGCTTTTAGAAAGTGGAACATCATGGAAAGTAGACGGAGCTGTTGACAGGCAGGATGGAGAGTTGGCTCAAGCTCCCTCCTTGTGTGATTTGACTTTTATGAGTGTTGAGGTAAAATCCCTGAGCTAAGACACAGGGCTTTGTAAATTTCATATTTTATATAAAATATAATATTTATATTTATGCCTAAAATTACTGAATTAAGTAACTAATATAAAATAGAACCTCCTGGCCCTTTTGGTTGTTTAAAATTAGTGCCTTCTACATTTAACGACCACGCTTTCAACTCTGTGCTAGGTACAGTAGAAAAAGCAAAATGAGGGGCTGGGGATTCAGCTCAGCGGCACAGCACCTGCGTGGCAAGCGTGAGGTCACGAATTCGATTCCCAGTACCGGAAAAAAAACAAAAAACAACAAAGAAAAAAAAGAAAAAGAAAAATGAAACAAAAAGCTGATATGTGTGTGTTTCTTTGCCTCCCTATTACTCTGGGATTGTAAGGCCATGTGGCTGTAATACCCAAGTAGTCACTCAATGGAGGAAGTGTTTTGGATGTATACTCTAGCTATTTAGGATACAGAGGTGCACAAAATATTGTCTCTGCCTGGAGGAGCTCATGGCCAGTGGGGAGAATGACAGATGAGCAGAATTACTACCATAGGGGGTGGTGAGTTCAGGAATAGAGAATGCCTGTCTTTTGGCCTGCTGTGACAATTTCCCTACTGGGAGACCCTGGGACCTGTGTCTCTCAGCTGAAATGGGGTGTTGGTAGTGACAGTATTAGCGTCACAACAGGAGTAACTGCTAGGTCCCTAAGTGACATAGAAGGGGACTAGTTAATTTTAAATGAGGTGGTCTGAGAAGGCGCCTTTGTTTTATAAAAGCAAAACCTGAAGTTTAAAGGAGTGAAGAGCAGCAGCGGGAGGAGGACGGAGGGGCTGTTCCTGCAGCCACGTCTGCCTTCTCCACTACCCCGCACCCTCACTTCTGCTCAGACTTCGCACCTTCCCTTCCTGCGCTCTAACACACTGAGCAGCGCAAGGATGAGGATCACACACTTCGGAAGCGCATCTCTGCCCAGATCTCTGTTTCATTCCCTAGTAGCCTGGAGACCTCGAGCAAGTTACTCCTCTTGTGGTGCCTGTTTCGTTACCTGTAAAATGGGGGTCACAGACAACTTGCCTTATGGGGTCGTTGTGCGGTTCAATGAGTTGTTACATGGAAAGTTCTCGGTACAGAGCCTGCTGGGACCCAAAGAGTGTAAAATCTTTTAAGATTTTTTTTTTTTTTTTTTTAAGAGTGTAAAATCTTTTAAGTGACAAAGTATAAAGAAGAAAGTAAAGATTACCCAAATGTTGAACCCAAGAAGTGCGGCTGTTAGTATTTTGGTGGATATAACCCTTTTGGGCTTTCCTCTCTGAACACAACTATATAAATGCAATTTTAATAAGTGCCATTATATCAGCATGCACTCTGATAAAAGCAGTTCAGTGCACTGCTTTTATCACTCATCAAAGATATTTTGGGTATCTTTGCCTGTCAGTAATCATCGATCTCATAATTATTTATAGAGACTGAATGCATACCTCATTGTATGGATATACCATAGTCATTGAAGTCATCGCCTAGAGATGGCCATTTAGGTTGTTTTCAAAATAGTATTTTCCATTTTACAAAACACTGGAACCAAGAAACACCATGTACAGCCAGCTCTGGGCCCTTGTCTGATCATTTCCTTGGGGCAATTTGCTGTAAGGGAATCAAGGGTACATACCTGAGGACACAAGTCCCGGTAGAGTAACTCCTACTGGGAAAAAGATTGGCTGCTCAGCTCGTTTCATGGGCTCGACACGAGTGTGGCTTGTCCAGTAACTCAGGGCTTCACTGTAGGAAGGTAAGTAGGCCAATGGCCAGTGTGTGGGAAGGCAAGTATTTGGAGGCTATCCCTGGCTACATGTTTCAAACACTTTACTCCTACGCTCTGAGGTAATTTTTCTGACCCGAGCTGGGACTCCATGGGAGAATTTAGTGACCTCTTAGTGCCCTAAAATTTCTCTGAGTTTCTGGCTTTTCTATGAAATCAGGTTAGGGGAAGTTCAATTAGTTGAACGATGTCACAAAACTTTTGAGAAACCCTCTGAGGGTATAATGTCTGTGGGTATCTTACATCAACATGGTCTGGGGTAGATTTTTCTAGGCCCCAAACTTTCCTTATGCCCTGGCAGTGATTTGGAATGTCTTCCTTAGCAAGTGAGGCAAGGATGCGAGGCAACGAACAACAGTGGCGGCCAAGATCAGTTTCTTCACCCCCCACTAGGGAACAGCGGTGAATGGATCAAATGGGAGGAAATGGCCACAGGAGGACCGCATCAGGGCTTGGCAGCTGAGGCTGGCTCCTCTCACAGGTGGAGGAAGGGAAGGAAATGTGAATGCTCAACCTAAAGAGAGATTAGCCAGTGTACCAATTTCCTTCCGACCTACCTTCCTGCTCACCTCACAGGCAGTTTTAGGGAGGAGCACTGTGTCTGTCACACAGGCTTGGAGTGGGCGAGGAGTGACCGTGGAGAGCCAGTGGATTGTGATGTCTCATGTTGCTTTCAGTCAGAAACACAGGCTAATCTCTCCAGTGGTCCAAACACTCCTGGAGCAGTTTCAAGCTATTGTGTATATTAAACCCTTTGTCTCACAAGAACCCTAGGAGGCAGATGCCTCCATCATTTCTATTTTAGAAATAATAAGGGAACTGAGGCCCACAGTTGCTAGATGATTTGGTAAAGATCACAGATCAAGTAAAGGAGAGAACTGAGAACCCCCATATGTTGACTCTAGGTTTCTTTTACTTACCATTGCTTCTCTTCATTATTATGGTATTGCTTTTAATAATGGGAACTAGTTTCAACCAGATACTCTTCAAATAAGCAGCACAGACATGGGTGACTAGAGAAATTAACAGGATCAATGTTGAGCAAGTTGATAAAAGTTTGTATTTTAGTTACTGTCATGGTTTAGAGTTTTGCAAGGGGAATACTGTAATACTATACAGGACACATATTTTATAAGATTATTTATAATAGTCACCCAAAGAAGCATATACAAAGGGAGTACAGGAAATCTAAAGACCAAAGACTCCAGCTGAGGGCCTGGATCACACTGTAATGTCCTGTATGAGTCCAACTGAAGACCTACAGCCCATAACAATGCCTCCCATGAATCCAGCTGGAGACCTAGGGCCCATGACAACATCTCAACGCTTCATGGATCTGCTTTGGGAAGGCCTAAAGGTCAGTGGTGGAAGCTAGAAAGTCCATGCCAGTGGTATGAAGGATCTGTGCTAGCAGGCTGAGGGATATAAACTAGAGTGGGGAAGTGATGCTCAAAGTAAGAACCAGAGCTCTCCTGAAAAGTACCACAGCCAACCTCAGCAACAGTGAGGTCCCGAGCTCCTCTGAAGATGAGGAAAGCTGAGTTCCCATCAGGAAAACCAATGTGACAAGCTTCTCCAGGAGACCGAGCAGTGCACCATCTTCTCCTCCGGAGCCAGGAAGTAATGCTCAAAGTGAGGACCAGAGCTCCCCTAAGGTGAACGGTAGCCATCCTCAGCGACAACGCAGTCCCGAGCTCTGATGAGAATAGCCCAGTTCATCAGGAAAGCCAGCACGACAAACTCCTCCAAGAGAACCAACAGCGCCTTACAGCTTCTAACAGCACCCAACAACCTCTCTTCTTGTTCTCCAGTTCTGCCGCTTATGCTGCTGGCAGCGGTCCCCAGGTGGGCCTCCCACACCCAGCACCACGCTTACTAAGTTCAGCTGGGTTTTAAAGTTGACCACCAGTTGTCAGTCCACCACAGTTACCTTATGCAGGTAGGCAAGTACTCCAACTTAACCAACATCACCAGCCTCCAACGTGAAGTTTCTTAATAGTGATCAAAAGCTGATTCAACAAGAGGAGTGAATGAAGCCCCACCTGGCTCGGGACTGGGACAGAGAATGTCCTCTTAGAGAACAATGAAGATGCCAGCTGGGGGATTTGTGATGTTATCTGACCCAAATTTTCTTTGCATAAAAGTAGAATGAAGGGCCAAGGAGGTAGCTCAGCAGCACAGTGCCTGCCTGGCAAGTGCAAGGTCCTGAGTTCAATTCCTGGTACAATAAATAAATAAATAAATGTAGGATGCACGCTGGCATCTTGACGGTTACTCTGTCAGTTCTGGTTCCTTTCCCTTCCCCTTTGTCTTCTGTCCCTCTTTCATAGGCTGCAACTGCTTTGTATCCAATAGACATACACGCCCATTAATTTCCCTTGCATGAGCACATTCCTTGTGTGTATCACAATTTGTCTCTGCGGATGTTTTATTTTCTAGAAGTGTTAGTAAACCGCCTGATTTAATAAACATTTTAACTCCATTTTATGTCTAAGGTCATGGAATTATGATATCACTGCTCAAGAGACACAGATCAGAGGAAGTCAGGTAGACTGTGAGCAGCCCTATCTGGCAGGCTGAGCCATGACCTGGTCCATACAAATGGAAGTGACCGAAGAATGGATAAAGTTAGCCCGTCATGAGGCAGGGGCAGGAAGGAGACTGGGATGGCTGAGGGTCCTGGTCTGGAGAGAGGATGCTGCATTTCCATATGGCTACAATGGACAGGAGATTCACTTCCTGTCCACGTCCACACTTGGCAGTCAACACCCCTT
The DNA here is from genome assembly GCF_000276665.1 of Chinchilla lanigera. Classification (NCBI taxonomy): domain Eukaryota; kingdom Metazoa; phylum Chordata; class Mammalia; order Rodentia; family Chinchillidae; genus Chinchilla; species Chinchilla lanigera. The sequence goes on along the minus strand of NW_004955434.1, from coordinate 9,514,870 downwards.
CTGTCCTCCTTAGCAAAGGACTTAAAGGATAATCATGGTTTTTTTTTGTTTTTTGGGTTTCATTTTACGCAGCCTCACACACAAGATGTTTGCTATTTTTTCTTCTTGTGTGTGTGTGTATCCCTGCACATGTATATAACTGTTCATTTCCAGTAACCCTTTAAAGTTCAAACCAGAGCATTCTCATAATCATTATGACCTTTGAGGCAGTAGTTTGCTGTGTGACTTTATCTTCTCTGTAGTATCTCCTTGTATTGTAGATCTTAGCAAAAATATGATATTTTTTCTTACTGAGGGGAGAACGTTCTCCTTTTCACTGTAAGGATGCGTGTCATGGCTTCTTGTTGACATATCTGAATGCTTTTATGCTGTAGGCCGCTTGCTAAGCAAAATAGGTTATTTGAACACATGGTTTTGGTAAACAAAACCATGTTTTGTTTTGTTTTGAAGAGAAAAGTCTCATTCTTTAAATAGGTTAAAATCTCTTTTACTCTTCTTAAAATAGGTTATTTGAGCACTGTGATTCTGGGACAGTTGATCTGATGGCTACTAAGTGACTAACGCATGGATAGCAAATTCTCATCCGGGTGCAATAGGGAGGGAGAACATGATTTCATATGTCAGTGGTTTGTGCTATATTTTTGACAGTAATTTATTTGTGTCTTCTTTTGTTTTTGGAAGAGGAGCTATGCTTATGAGTCATAACAGTACTCTATATATGTCAGTCTTTGTATTTTGAGGTAGGGTGGATGTCTAAGTCATTTCTGTATTCTCCATAATGCCTAGTAGATACAATAGGTGCTTGATGAATGCTTAATAAAGAGGGTAGTTAAATATTTATGGTGTATTGACCTCTGTCTAGTTAGAAACCACACTGGGACATTGTTCTATGTTTTGTTTTCAATTTGACTAAAGAATAGACAGAAGTGTTTAACTTGAGGCGTAAAAAGAATTGCTTTCCACTAGAAAGTTATTTGTTCTGAAATTAGCAAAGAATGAGACTTCTCTTTTAAAAACAAAACAAAACATGGTTTTGTTTATCAAAAATAAATACTTTCTGAATTTCCCCTAAATAAGTTATGTTATCCTGTATAAGTATGTTTGGCTTTTCAGTAGCTCAGCAGTTGTGGGCACGAGAGACTAATAGGACTAAGAAAGACAAAACAAAACAAAACAAAAAAACAAAAAACGGATGCCAAAATTTTAATTGTGCAAGATAAAAAAAAAATCGTAGTTGATTTTGACATGATGGAAAATTTCAAAATTATTGTCTATCAATTTAGATCTTCAGACTGGCACAACTTTAATTCACAGCTATTTTAACTTTC
>NW_004955434.1:9451095-9513417 GCF_000276665.1 Chinchilla lanigera | reverse complement strand
ATTTAAATAAATAAATTTAATAAAATAAATAAATAAAAATCTTAATTAAAAAGTTGTAATGCCACCCATAATGGATAATCTGGTTGGATTTATAGCTGTTAGGCCTTAAAGTAAATTAATAAACCATTGTTTCCTAGGAACACATTAATATACAAATTTGTGCTAAGCATTGTGCTAAGCCCTTTAGATAGTCTGCCTTATTTAGTCTTTACTCCCTTTACCTGGAATCAAGAGGTTCAGTGAAATTAAATGACATATCTAACTAAGGCCACACAGCTAAGAAAACTGGAATCTGGGTCTGACCGACTCAGGCTGCTCAGTGCATCCTCCTATTCTTCCTAGTTATTGATTCGTTTCTCAACGCAGGTGAATTTTTTTCTTTCTAGTGGTCTGAAATGAAGCAATCCTTTAGAGCAGTGAGATCCCAGTGCTTTTGTTTTGGTTTTTCAGTCTTTCCCAAAGTACCAGAATCATCTAGTCAAGTTTTGAATTTCCCATACAACTCCAGTGTCCCAGGAAGAGATAATGTCTTGTTTGATTTCATGCACATTAACACTCACAACTTACCCCATAAGTCATATATGTCAGGAAAGAAGTGAAGCTTGACAAATGGAGCCTGCTCTTCCTCATGTGCTGTTGCTGATAGCTTTTCATTATGCAGGCCTGACGTGGCATTTTCTTCAGTTTTTACAACAACAAAAGTTCTCCTATTCAGTTTCACTTATGTAAATGTTGTCGACTGAGCAGCTTCTCCTGAGCTTTCTCTTTTCATTTTTCTCCACTGCAGAGCATTGAGGTAAACACAGCCTTTTGTGTCTGTTGAGGACTAGATACTTGATCTTAAGGCAGGCAGCCAAAGTTTTCCAGGAAGAAGCCAAGATGCTGTGGGAAGCCTACATTTGGGGGATTTTGATAATCAACACTGACCCCCAGAATGCTGACCAAAGCTCCACCTGTTACGCCAAAACTTCACTTGGAAGGGTGTGTTAAACTCAGTTCTCAGAATATATAAATATAAACTGGGATCCTTTCTGAAAGTTTTCCCAAAGTCCAAATCTCTTAATTATTTCATGTCTGTGGAAGCATGAAGAATGGTTTGATTTGGCCCATTTATTCTTTTTTCTAAAATTTTTTAAATTTTAAAGAGAAAAAAAGAATAAACCCCAATAACGCAGAATTTCAAAAACAAGATAATAGATTAACAATGGTTAATATATGGTATATTGTTATCTTCAGATTAGTTGCTCAGATTACAAGATTAGGCATGCATAACTGATTGGACAGCATAAGCACAAACTGTTCTTTGACTGAACTACAGTAAGTCAGTAATATAACCATCTTATCTATATATCTATTTTCTTTTCCCTTCTTTCTTTTCTCTGCTCACCCATCCCAGTTGTTGTTTCTTTTTGAGAAAGTTCTCTCTCTTTCACAATACCTATTGTAGATTTGGGGTCTTATTTACTTTTTCATTTTCTTATATTAGGGAGACAATACAGTGTTTACAAATGTGAGTTTGATTTCTTTGACTTATGAGTATGGTCTCTACATGCATCCAATTACCTATAAAAGTCTCAAGTTTGTCTTTCTTTATAGCTAAGTAGTACTCCATTATATAAAAATACCAAATGTTTTTTTATCCATCCCTCAGCTGATGGGCATGTGAGTTGTTTGTAGATTTTTAATTGCATCTTCAATTCTATTAACTGACATTGGGTTATTTGGAATTTTTATATCTTCTTTATTCAGCTTTTGTAATTCACATTTCTAGGAATCTGTCCATCTCTTCTGTGTTTTCTACCCTATATGTGTACACGTTTTTGAAGTAGGTATTGATGATCTGAATTTCCAGGCCCATTTATTCTTTTATGATGTTATAGTATCATTTATCATCATCACACAGCTCTAAACCCACAGAATCTGAGACCATAAATAAACTGATGATACTTCTGCAAGGTAGAGCCTCTACTACGAGGGAGGTCAATGAAAAATAGGAAAAAATTAAAGGAATAAAATTATTTGATACAATTGAGTTCACGTCCAGACTGAAATTGAGGGCGGATGAATGAATGGAGCTTTTTAAACTCCATTTTTGATATTTGATATTTGTATTTGGCCTCATACATTAACAAGACTTATCATTTCCTTAAAAGTGCATGAAAGTCCCTGGAAGGCAAATAATTGAACTCAGACATTTTTTAAAAAAAGTATAATTTATTTGAAATAGGTGAGATGTTTACAAGTTTTAAAAATCAAAAGGTACAAAGGTGGAACAGTAAAATATTATCCCAATTTTCCACCTCAGAGGCAAAGCAGTTTCGTTAGTTTTTCATGCATCCTTCTAGCTATATAGTTTTTGCATAAGTAAACAAGAATCTGCATATTATTTTCCTTTTCTAAAGTGCAAAAGTTGTATCTACAAAGTTACATACCTTATATAATGTACAAATTAAGTGTTCTAAATAAGTATTCACAGCAAGTCCAGTGTGAAAAGTAATGATTCCTAGTAATTCTATATGTAATTAATATAATGTACAAAGTGTAATGTACTATATTCTTTGTTCTATATCTCTTTTTACCTCAGAATAAATACATCTTGAAGATATGATCCATGTCAGTACAGATGTTTTGTAGCTATGTGCTATCTACTAATGTTTGGGTATACCACCACATTTGTTTAACCACTTCCCTACTTTAGACATTTAGTTTGTTTCCAGTGTTTTGTTATTACGCATAAAATTAATAACTTTGTACATGTCATTTTATACATATGAAATATAGCTTTAGGGTCAATTTGAGACATGGAATTGCAGGGTCATTTATAATTTTGATAGATATCATCAAAGTATCCCTCCCCAGAGATGGAACTAATTTATAGTCTTACTAGTAATGTAGGAGAGCACAGATTTTTTATTTTCAATTTTTATTAGTACCTGGTTATAGTGCATCATGATCACATTCCTCATGGGGAATTGGTACAGGTGCAGAACAGGTGCAATTCTTTTTTTCATCCTGTTTCCCCACCATCCTTCCCTCTACCTCTTGGTCTGCGTCCCTTTCGCAAAAGATCTACCTTTTTATTTTCAATTATCTTTTTTTGCTCTTTATTTATATTTTGTGTTTCTCATTTAAGAAGGTACTTAAGACTGTGTGTCTGTTTATTTTACCTAATGTTAGAGTCTCAAGGTGCATCTGTTTTCCTACAACTGACTCTTTGGCAGCCCATAGCCCATTAAATCAGATAATGTGTGCAACCCCAGTGCCTGGCAGAGAGCATATGCGCAACAAATGGTGATTATCATGATTAACGATAAACCTCACCACCGATAGTCCATTTGATTTAACTTTGACTTCTTTCAAAACATAAATGATTCTGGAAATGTTTATATTGTAATAGGGGAAAATTGGCTTATTACACCAATTTCCTGGAGACTTTAGGAGTCTCATGTAGGAAAACACTCTAAAACCTGGATGTATCTGTTTTCAAAAATTTGGCCAGGGATATCAATAGTGCTACAATTAATTCTGAGTTTTCAACCTTAAGATAGTAATATGCTATGTTTTCCAAAATATGTGGGTAAAAATACATTTTGGGTAAAAATACAGTTGTAGGGGACAGTTACAAGGGATTGGAGTAGAAGTTTAGTGAGAGTCCTGACTCATTTTCAGGCTAGCTTTTCTGCAGACAAACCCCTCTCTGATGGTTAATCTTTGCTGTCAACCTGATGGGTTTGAGAGGTGACCAGAGGCCCGGCTGAGGACACCTCTGGGTGTGTCTGGGAAGCTTGCAGGGACGTGACCTTGGGGGCTATCTGGTCTCTGGCCCCCCGCCCTTGGCTCTCTCTGCTGACTGCCACCTTGAGGTGAACAGCTTTTCTTTGCCCAGCCCTCTGGCATGATGTTCTGTCTTGAAGCCAGTTAACCATTAAAACTGTGAGCTAAAGTCAACCCTTCCTCTTTTAAACTCTAAGGTATTTTTGCCACAGCCATAAAGCTAATACTCCCTCCAAGATCACAGAATTCCAGCTGGAACTATGACCACCAAAGCCAGTCGGGAAGACTGGTTCTGTGTTCCTCCTTGATTGGAAAGGCGAGATATCTTCATGCACAGCGCCTGTTTTATTGCTTTGATTCCCCACGGTCTGGCATAAACAGTATATTATTATTATTATTATTTATTATTACAAAGAAACTGATATTCTTCCTTTAAAACCAGCCTGGGCATATATTATTAGAAATAGCCATCATCCTTTCAGAGTATCTGATTTTGAGAAATGATCAAAAGTTTCTCTAACAAAGGAGAGATGGTAGGAAACATAAAAGCAGACCTCCTTGGAAGTGGGGAAGGGGATCAGGAGAAGAGAGGAGGTAGGGTAGGGAGAGAGCCAAAAAGCTCAAAATGATCCAAATATGCTACATCCGTAGACCAACCCTGCAAGTGAACATGTGTATTATTGCAAATGTAACTAATGAAATATAAAAAAAGAATGGAGATAATGAAAAAAACTCTTTAAATTGAATTTGGGGCAGGGAATAGAGCTCCATGGTGCATTAACTGCCTGGTAAGCACAAGGTCCTGAGTTTGATTCCCAGTGCCAAAAAAATAAATGATAATAAATAAATAAGTAAACAAATAAATAAGTAAACAAATAAATAGAATTTGATGACTATGTAGTCAAGCCAGACACAGTAAAAGATCTACACTTTCTTGAATGATAAGTACTGTCATGTTTGTTTTAAAACCACAGATTTTCTTAGGGTCCCACCCAGCCCTTAGGCCTTAATCCTCAATTTGACTTAGTTCTAGGTTTTCACTTCCCTTTCAGACACTGAAAGCTGAAGTCCATCCCATTTAATAGGCTTGCACATCCACGGTCACAGATGGCAGCAGGGTGCTCTCTTACAGGAAAGCCCCTTTGCTTCCCTTCTCTCGACTTCCACTCCTTCTCTCCTACCTTTGCTTCTACAGATCTTCGCTATAGATGACAGAATTTTTACTCTTTTCTTGGTACTGTCCTAGAATGTGTAAGAGAATAAAACTTTTCCATAGATTATTTTTTAAAACATAAATAAGTTCTTTTTATTCTCATCAGGCAGGATTGAAAAGTATGCCGTGTAAACATAAAGGTTATGAAAAAAAATAACTAGGAAGAGGGCTACAGATATTCCAAGTAACTCTCCACTGGGAGGTTACACTGGGAGTGGTTTTATAAAACACAGAAAAAATAAGAAAATGGACACTCAAGTGTATTGAGGAGCAAAATAAATAAGTATATTTTATAAAATTAACACAAACGGTGACAAATACAGAATTACGTATCATCTCTGCTTACATCATTTACAATGAAACACAAGACAAAGGGGGTAAAGTGCCTTTCAAATCCAATACCGTGGAAAGTATTGCGACTTAGGAATCCAGGGAGCATGTGTTCTTGCTCAGCCAGTCACAAATTGTTACATAAATAAATACATATGAGCAGATAACACAAGGAGTTCTGCCGGCAATTCTGTTTCTTCAAGCTTGATGTGTGGCAAAACAAAGAAGATGCAAACAAATGACCAAAAGAGAAAGAAAATTCTGGGACTTCCTAAGAGGACATCTGAACCAAAAAGTCTCTGGAAAACAGTGTCTTGGGAGGACCCGGTAGTGATGAGAGCCAGTGGTGTTCAAGGGTTCAAGCAGAGATAATGAACCTTTTCCGGAACAGATGAGGATCCGGTGCATCCAGAAGTCAAAGTGTACTATTAAAATCTCCAGAAAGAATATGTAATTACGCAAGTGCAGCAGCAAAGTGGAGTTTGTACTCAAGAGAAAACATAGAAAGGTTCCAGAGATGCTTCTCCATGCAGCATTAGCAATAAGGCTGCCAACAGTACTGGACTGATTCACTCTACCCTGGGCAACCCAGGGGTCTTCTTTAGAAAAAACACAAAATAGTTTAAATCCAGTCAGTCAGAGAGCAAGCACTTCACAGTGCTATCTGTCCAAAGCTATATGTAGCAGACACAGCGCATGCAGCAAATCATATGAAAGATACTAAGAGGCTGTGGGGAAGACCATCTAGAAATGACATGACACAGTTTCTGACTTCTGGGAACCTCAAGTATGTTCCAGTTGCTACACAGAAAATAATATATTAAGTAAAAATAGCAAAATGTATAGTAAGTACATAACTTCTTACCACTGAGAAAAAATTTTAAATGTACTTCTAACATACATTCTCAGACAGAGACTATCTTTAGAAATACATGGACAATAGGCAACATCTGTCACTCATGGAGAGGAAAAACAGATAACTAGGAGAATGGACTGGAATTGTTTTTCTATCAGACCATTTGAATTTTGAATCATGGGAGCGTTTAAATTCAACACTGAACAGCATTTAGATAAGAAAAAAGAAAAAAGGGATTCCTAAACCTTAACAGATATTGTTTAGAAAAACATCAGCTCGAATGCCAAAGACAAATAAATCTTTGTAAACATAATGCTAGCAAGGAATTCAAGAGTTATTTTCCAGTTATTTTAAATACTGATTTCTCATACACTAAAGTTGCTTTGATTATGAACACGTTTAAGTACACTCCACTGAGACTGTGTCTTGCTTGCATGTATGGACTCATTGCCTGGCATGGCGCAAGGCATCCGCTGCATGCAGACACTTAAATGCTTTTTGAATGAACACATTTCTGAAAGTAGAGCCATCAATTGCACTCTAAAAGGACAGCAGTAAGTTTTAGAAATCTGAGAGCTGTTGGTCCCTGCTGTGGTCAAGTTACGTAAGCTCTCTGCCTCCTCCACTATTAAATGAGTATAGTAATAGGGGTTACAGGACAGGGTTGTGACGGAGATGAAGTGAGATTACGTGAATAAGGTATCACACAGTCGTAAAGCTGATATTTATGTGACCCTGACACTGTAACAGTCCTTTGAAGTCTGACGGTAAGATTATTCAAGTCACCCCAGCTAGTGAGTTGGTTAAATAAGGTAAAAGTCGTACAATCCAATGCTTCCTTACAGAGGATACTAAGCACCTCACAAATAGTAACTTTTACCAAACACAGACAAGCACTTAAGCAGCAGAATTTTAACACCTACTATCTCTTCGAAAGGAATAACTCACCACAGTACTCACATGACAAGAAGATGCTACAGACTCAAAATAAATAGAAACAACTCGTACGAAGCACTGTTGCAGTCCTGGGGCTGAGTGGAGGCAAGGGGCACTTCTGCGAGAGCTGACCATTAATCAGGGATTCTCAACCCGCTCCTCGTTCGGACATGTCTTTTGTCTCTTTTTTGTCTTTCAGTTATTGAAGTATCAAGATTTCCTTCCAGGCTCCCCTCTGTACTCCGTCCTTCTTCGTCTTTCTCCTCTTCTTTTCCCAGCTTCCATTTTCAGTGCCTGGACCTTTAAATTCCAACATCCCCTGCATCCCATGGGCCCTTTCTTTGCTGAATTCCCAAACCACAGGCTGAGAATCCCTGCTTGAAGATCACAAGTTTCAGAGCTGGTTACGTCTCCTCAAACTGTCTATCTGGAGAGTGACAAAAGTATATTAATATCATGGGTGGGTGGGCCTGGAAAAAAAAATAACAAGCAACCTAAGAAAAGAAAAGCTCATATTTTCTAGACCATATAATAAGTTTGCAATAAGAGAAAGAGGCACATTACATTTATGACCAATTGCCCTTACATGATAAAAATGACTAACCATTCTGGTTTACCTAGGAATGTACTGGTTTTAAAACTGAATGATGAGCTGGTCATGGTAGCGGAGGCCTGTAATCCCAGCACTCAGGAGGCTGAGGCAGGAGGATTGCTGCAAGTTTCGAGGCCAGCCTGGGCTACATCGTGAGTTTAGGATCAGCCTGAACTACAAAATGAGACTTTGTCTCAAGAAAATGCCCAAAAAATAAAACATAAAAAAAAAAAAAACAAACAATGTTGTCCTGAGAAACCCCTCAGTCCTGAACAACTGTGATGATGAACCTTTCAGAGACCAAGCGCCAAACTGCAACCCAAAACCCACTAGTTTCTCTGCTATAAAATGGAAATGATTCTAATATTTGTCATCGATTGTTTGATTGTTGTTGGTGGTGGTGGGGGTTAAATGAGATGCTTCATACCATGCATAAAAATAGTAAACAGTGCCTGACAGACAACACTGCAGAATTAATTATCCACCGGCCTCAGTCAGGGTGGTCCAGTTACACGGAGATATTGGGATGGAGGGCAACAGAAGCTTCCTTAGCAAAGAGAAGCTGCCCCGTCCCCGGCCCCCTTTCCCCTCCTTTCTCCACAAAGCTGTTCGCCGTTGTTTGCTCTGGAGGGCCATCTCTGAATCTCCTCAGCCTGTGGCGGGAGTTCTTAGAGTTGTAAGGCAAAGGCGAGCCAGCAGTTCTGGCCTCTAAAGCGAGGGAAGGCTGAAATGGATAGATTTCCTTGTTCTCTCTTTAGCTTTTTGTTTCCTTCCTTCATCTTCCCAGGCCCTTCTGATGGTCTTACCGTTTTGTTTCTGTGAGTGCCTTTCTCGGATGCTGCATTTCTCCACATCTATCATGCTCACTAAAGAAAAGAAATCATTTTTAATTTCCATATTGTACAACTCTACATCCCACACCGTGACCGGAGCTCAAATTCCAAATTCCAGTGAAACATTTTTAATCTCCTGGGAAGTTTCATGAATTTCTTTATTCCAGGGTCCCAACCCCTAACATTAATTAACTCAACAGTTTAGGACACAAATTCTTGCTCTTAGATTTTCTTTTTATTTTTCTTTCCTTCTTTCAGAGATAGAAAGTGCCACATTGCAAGGTACTTTATTACCTGTTGATTTTCTCCCTCCTAGTCCCTTTGTAGTACTGGAGACTGAATCTAGAACCTCACAAATACTAGGCAAGGGCTCCACCACTGAGCTACATTCCCCAGATTTTTATAATTTTTTTGAGAAAGGTTCTGGCAGACCTTGAACATTCCATCAGTCTGCTAAGCCACTGGGGTTACAGGTACGTGCTGCCTGTTCTCTGGCTATCTGATGGTTTTCTAGCCATTCCTAGCCAACTGATCTTTTTTCCCCAGGAAGATATTCACAGTGCAATTTAGCAACAATCATTTCCTTGAGGAAATCCCCTCCACCCTGGAATCTGCCTGTCATTGAAACCTGATTTTCAAATCCTGGCTATCTCAGTTTATCTAAGGACTATTCTTTGGAAACCACTGATTCCTACCCATTCTGATCACTTTTCCATATCCGTCCACAGATCAACCTCTTGCAGGGGATTGTGGAGAATTCCTCAAAAACTACAGGAATTCCCTTCCATATCCTACTTCCTTATTTGACACCAACATTTCTTTATGAAGACCATCACTGGAACTCTTAACACACATATTAATGTATTGGGGAAAAGGTTTTCTCTGAATCATCTTGAAATAGGAAGAAATTATTTGAATATACTTATTTGCCTCGATTTTAATTGTTCCCATGGGTAAGGAGAGAAATAAACACATATAAACTATTTCCAAAATTATTTAACATCTGCCTCCAGAAATCTTGCAAAATATTCTATGGTAAAAATAGCATAGCTCTAGAGACGGAACTATTTTGATTAGTTAGGGCACCTAGGGACTAGCTCAATATAAAGCTGCAACTAATGAAAGACTCAGATTCAACTGAAACCAGCAGGCACTACAGTGCTTTCACTTTTGTAAATCTTGGTTATTTGCATGGTGGACAGAAGTTGTGTGTCACCGTGTCTTCTTCAACCTCCAGACAGACTGTTTCTCCCAGTGCTCATGGTTGTACCTCTGATCTTCACCCAGCAATCCCACCAACCCCACTCGGCTTCCTTACGATTGCTAATGAATACTGGGATTTCTCTGTGCCACTTTGCAAGACTAAATCAGCTTCCTTGCAGCCATTGTCCAACTCTCACTCCTCAGAAATTCTACTACAAGTGTTCAGTGCCACCTTCCAATGTGGGCAACACTGTACAATGACAAAATGAGCAGGGCTGAAAGAAGAAATGCACATGGTCTCACGCAGCGGCACAACTAAAATTCACTTTGCATAACTGAAAGTGGGCCCTGAAAGGGAAAACTAACAGGAAGCAGCCTAAGCCAGTGTTTCCCAACTGAATGTTGAGTAGGACGCTTCCTTCGATGTGGGGGCTGTCCTACATATGGCAAGATATTTAGAACTTCTGGTTCTGCCTACTAAGTGCTATCGTGATAACAATAGCCTCTTCACACTTCCACGCATCCCAGTGAAAACCATGGTAATGAAGGAGATACCATCTTTCCTCAGGTAGAATAGGAGCAGTGCCACAACAAAGAACAACGGGATGATCCCTATTGTCACAAGATGATGCCTCTTATTTGTTGGGAGTACAGTGGGTGATTCTGAAAAACAAAAACAAAACAAAACTGACTTAAGATAAAATCTTCATAGGAAGTGCCAGGAAAATAACCATCCCAGAAGTTTAACTTAGTTTAATTTCAGATTAACTTTCTTACGCAGTAAAAGTTCCTGGCCAGTGAGTGGCCCAAATGATGAGATAGCTCTAGTAACATGAGAGCAGCATGAGATAGAAGCCATGACGAAGAAGCCCAGGCTTTGGACAGAGAGACCTGTGGTGGAAACCAGCTTACCAAATGGAAATTCTAAGAAATTTATCTGGCTAAGGTTTGTAAAGTGCTTAGCATGGTACCATAGGAGTGTCTGCTCAGTACTAAATGGTGGCCTTAATTATGTCATTTTCTCTTGCTTTTTTTTTTTGTTTGTTTGTTTGCTTGATTGATTGAGACTAGGTATGTAGTTCAGGCTGGCCTTGAACTCACTGTGTAGCACAGGTTGACCTCGAACACATGGTGATCCTCCTGCCTTAGTTTCCCAAGTGCTGGGATTATAAGCATGGGCCACCATGCCTGGCTTGACTCTTGTTTTAATACGGAAGCTGGCACCCTACTGGATGTGACAAGAATGGCTCACTGTAGAACTTGGGCGACACTGTTACAGAGCTTCCACCTCTCATATGTGTGGCCACAAGTAGAGAAGCTGCTTGTTATACTGCTCTGAAATTTGAATATCCCTGGACTTCTTATGATTGGTTTCACTCACCAACCCCTATCTGCACCCCATGCAGGAACAGGGAGTCCCACGCTTGGGGAATGCAGACTCCCGCCTCATGTCAGTTCCTGCTTGGCCCGAGCTGCCAGCTGAGACCCATAGTCCCTAACTACCTAGTTCAAGCTTTAAAGCCACGGTGCCAGCCAGCCTTTGTCTAGTAGCTTGTAGTATACAACTCCTGTTCATCTCTATTGTACTTAAGTCTCACAATAACTTTATGGGTTGGGCACACCAGGTAGTCCAAACAAACCCCAGGTGACAGCTGAGAAAACAGACTCAGGGCAGTTAAATGAGTTATTTCAAGTGGCTCCACAAATGAGCCATCAGAAATCAGCTCTGAAATGTCAGAAATTCACTACTATAGCTCTTAAGGAAGGCCAATCGCATTCTGTTTTCTAAACTTTTTTTGCTCTTTTTGTTTACAAGAACATTTGAGGTTTTTTTTTATATTGGCTGGCTTTTCTATTTAAGTTTTCATGTGTTTTCTCTGAAGTACTTGGGGTTTTTCTGTCAATGTCTATTAGGGGAGGTGGTAAGAACTGCTTCAGGAACAGCTTTGGCTTTCTATTAAACCACTTCACTTACTTAAATAGTCTGAGTCTCTTAGCAATCTTTGCCTCCCGTCCTACCTCCTTCTGTAAGGTAGTGAGACTGAAAAGAGTTGAATTTGTGCTGACAAGGGTCTCAGGCCATTTCCATACATTGTAGCTCATTTTATCCCCACAGTAACCTGGACTGAGACGTTATACCCTCCTAGGGAAAGTGAAACACACAGAAGTCTAAGAATTTGCCTAAGCAGTGACGGTGAACCTTGTAGAGCTTTCAGTGACACAAACAGCCCGCTGCAGCACACATCCCATAGGTCCCCGCCGCTGGCCTAGGGACACCAAGCCTCACATTCTGCGCAGTAAGCCACTGTCTTGAATTGAATATTCCTTGGGAGAAGTACATGGGGAGAAATCATTACTCCTATGTGGTTCAGAGACAGAAAGGTACATTCCATTTGCTTCCTGCCATTGAAAACCTGGAGAAGGTAGCAGCTCTGGTTTACTAGGGTTTGGATCCTGAAACTTGGTCTGAGTTGAGTATGGGTATTCTTTCAAATGCACACACACACACACACACACATACGCACACACCAGCTGAGCATTTCCTGCATGAAACTGGATTGCCTATTTCCTTATTTCTTACCTGCTTTCTGGAGATTGTGAGCTGTGTCTTATCTTTTTATGAATATCTCATGTCTATATATTGCCTGGCATGTAGTGAATATTCAGTAAACATCTGCTTACTATTTATTAAGTAGCAACGTGACCTGGATGGATGGAGGTGAGGAAACAGCATGCATTTTTCTTTTTTTTTTTTGGTTTTTCTCCGGTACCAGGAACCGAACTCACGACCTTGCGCTTGCCAGGCAGGCGCTTTGCCGCTGAGCTAAATCCCCAGTCCCGCATGCATTTTTAAGCATAGTGTTACTCACTTACTCATGTATTCAATCATCTCTGCATAACTGGGATGAGCAGACATTGTGCTAAGTAGCAGGTGACAGCATTAGGCATATTTTAATTGACACAGTGAAAATGTTACCTGGGATGATCAACTCAGCTGTATAGTTTTCCCCAGAACCTAATCTCCGAAAAGTACAGTAGAAAATCTCATTAGCTGTTGCGTTGATTCTCAGCGTGCTGGTTGCATTGAAAAATTTCTCCTCCCTCTGGGACTTGGTGACGATGGTGTTGCCACTTAGGATTTGCTGGTCACTGCTTGTCCAGATGACTTCAGCTTCAGGGTAACCCTCAGCCTGACACGTTAATTCATATTCAGAGGTGACTGGATCCACGGAAATTCTCTGGTTGATTTTGCGATATGGGGCTAGGTGATGAGCAGAAAGAAGCCAGGCGTTTCTCTTAGCATAGAACTAGACTTGTAGAGTGGCGCTATCCATATTATAAAGAATATTAATGCAGGCTGGTTCTCAGAGAAACAAGCTTACTATTCAGTGTCCACAGCAGTGGGCACTCCTGTTCGTCTTCCTCAACTTTTTTGCTCAAACTTGGGCCCACTTTGTGCCTAAAGGAACAACTACCTTGCTGTAAAAATCATGTTGGTTTAGCACTCTGGGATGCTGAGGCAGGAGGATCCCAAATTCAAGCCTAGCCTGGGCAACTTGGCAAATTAAGCAAGACCCTGTCTCAAAATGAAAGATAAAAAAGGGCTGGGGATGTAGATTAGTGGGAAGTTCAATCCTCAATATTAAAAAAGCAAAAACCCCCACAACATGTTGGTGTGTTTATTAGGTTCAAACTACATGCCTAGGTTAATTTAAAATAAATTTTCATTTTAGTATTCTTTCTATCCACATATAAAATGTCTATTCAAGTCTTTGTATATTTCTCAGTAAAGTGCAAAAGTTTTCACCCAGGATCCCATTTCTTCATAAACTCATTCTCAAATATTTTCCTTTTGTTGTCATAAAGCTGTCTTTATAAACACGAACCTTTCTAGCTGGAGAGCACTGTTTTCTTAGACTTTACTCAATCACCTGATTTTGACGTGTCATTTGCTTTTTCAACTTTACGTCAATGATCAGAAATTAGATAGAAAGTATTTTCTATGTCATTTGTAAAAATGAATACATGTTTCTAGTGATACTTTTAAAAGTTTAAATATACTTTTAAATTTTAGGATAGTTTTAGATTTACAAAAATGTTGCAAAAATATTACCATTGCTGTATATTCCTTACCCAGTTCCCCTTGCTATTCACATCTTATATTATCACAGTGCAGTCATTATAATAAAGGCACCAACATTAGTACCTTACTATTAAGTAAACTCCATAATTTATCCAGCCAATCATTTTTTGCTTTATGTGCTCCTTCTGTTCTATAAAATTTGATGAACTTTTAGATAATTGGTTTAGGACCCCTTTACGACTAACAGATCCCGTTTTCTGACTATTCTAGTAGATTGTTTAATGTACATAGGTAGCATAAGATCTTGTTCATGTTTACTAATTACAAAAACCTTAACCTGATTGTATTCTTCTGCCATAATCATTATTTTACTACTAAAACTTTAGTGAGTCACTAATGGTCAGAGTGTTAGTTCTCCATTTCTTTACCAGGACATAATAAAAACTTCATGACATAATATTTTCACAAAGGTTTAACACAAAGCAGTTAGGATAAGACAAAACTGAAAAAATAGTGATGCAATATTTTGGTGCTCTTAAATTAAGGAAACTACCACCAAGGAAATCTATAATATAATTATGATTTCAAAACACACAAATAATAGTTTTTGAGTATTTAAATTCTCAGTCTTATATCTGTCATGTTTAACAATCATTTAAAATTGGAAATTATGATTGTACTTATGAAATAAACACTTCAGGAAATAATACTAGCATAATAGGGTCTCATTCACTTAGCATACAACTTGATTTCTGGGTGATTAAAATTTAAGACCTGAAAAATGACTGTTAATGGTAAAATGTTAGGGGTAAAATATTTGTTTTCTTACCCCTCTGTTACCATTTTAAATGACAGATTATGAAAGGAGGGGGCTGTTAGGAGTCAGGAGCTTGCTGCTTCACATGGAGGAGCACATATAAATACATTACATCTCTAAGGCCAACGAAAGAATGGACGCTTCCAGAAGAACTGACTAAATATCCACTACATTAATTTCTGGAGTGGAGCACATAAATGAAGGCACAGCAAGAAAACATCAGAATTTCCACTTACATGCATTTTTATTGTATCAGTGAAATATGTAAGCCTCCTAAGTTTTGCTAGCTGCTGTTGGGGCCCGCTCTGCCATGTGAGCATCTTACAGAAGGAGAGGGATTGTACAATATCAAAGAGAGGATGGATCTTATTTGCTTTTAACTAAATGAACTGCATAAAATGACTTAATTAAAGAGCATGCCACCAAGAAACTGAGAATTGAAGATAATATTAACAGTTCAAACAGCAATTAAAGGGTAATGTCAGGAACAAATTTTTATCAGCCACTTTATGAGGTTAAAATCAATAAGCACTTAATTGGACCTGATCAAGTATTCACTAAAATCTCTTAAGATTATTAAAACTATCTACTTTTGTTACTGATGATTTTCAAGCTATATTATGCCTTAACATATTATCTGATGATAGGGAAGCACCACAAGTAGGAAGACATCAAAATATTATTTGTTAAATTTTATTTCATCCTTTAAAATGTTTACTTTTATATTTTTAGAATCCATAATTTTAGATTTACCCACATGAAATTGGTGATAGTTAACCTCTTTTGCCCCTCAAAAATCAAAACTTGCTATGATACAATGTATATATTAGTACAAATTATATTCTTTATAATTTACACAAACACACTAGCCCTTCGGGTGGGGTGGGTAATCAAAACTTTTTGCAGACCGCTGGTCTATTAGATCTAGAGCACTATACTAATGTTGGTTAATCAAGACCAAAAAAGCTCAAGATCATTTCTAAGACATTACACACTTGATACACACTGCAGAAGGACAAAGATAGGCAGCGAAATGTGGATATGAGGGTCACAGGGTTTAGAACCAGACAGCACTTAAGATTTGGTTTCACCACTTATAAGCTAGGTAGACTTGAGCAAATTGATTAATTTCTTTGGACCTCAGTTTCCTAATCCTTGAAATGGGCAGAATAATGCTGATGGCTCACTAATGGATCCATTGAAAGATACATTCCAATTTCAGCAAAGCAAGGTGACACATGCTTTTAATCCCAGCACATGGTAGGCTGAGGCAGGAGGATCACCATGAGTTCAAGGCCAACCTGGGCTACATAGTGAGTTCAAGGCCAGCCTGAACTACATAGTGAGCCCCTGGCTCAAAAATCCACCCCCTAAAAAAATAAAGAAAAGATAGGTGCATTCTGATTTTAGATATAGTAAAGTGAAAAAAATATTAATTTTAGTCATAATGCAGTACCTACCCCACAGAATCATACTGAGGATTAAATGAGTTAGAATAACAAAAAGCTTAGCACTGGGCTTAGTACACAATGAGTGCTACATAAGTTTTAATTACTATGACTACCACCACCACCACCACAACTCATACCTGAGCTGTTGCTCTTACTGCTACTGCTGAAGTATACTTTCATGATACTCTGAAGAAGGTACTACAGTTTCTGATGAATGGCCTTGGAAATAAATTTTCACATATTAAAACTTGCTCGTGTTTCAAAAATTTCGGGCTAAGCTACTGGAGGAAATCAATCATCCACTCAAAAAATACTGTGTGCTCTTGTCAAGCTGCGCTTACTATATGTCTACTCCTGGGATATAACAATGAATATAACTATATCTCTCCCCTTGCAGAGTTCATGTTCTAGAAGAAGAAGAAGAAAGAAAGAAGGAAAAAGGCCCAGTTATACATCCTACATAACAGTGATAGATGCTAAAGGGAACCATTAAGCAGGGCTGGGGAATCCGGGGGCAAGAAGAGGTAGGGGAACGATAACGGTTAATCTTTGGCCCATATGACTGAATAGATTTATCAAGATAGCTATCTACCATTTTTATCCTTTCAGCTGCCTAATCCCATTGAGGCCCTGAAGTTGTGAAACAAACATTTCACTTTATAGGATATTAAATTCAATTTTCCATTGAAATTCAGACGCTGAGAATCTGGTATTTAAATGAACAAACATGAAAGGTGTGATAATACTCAAAGTGATAACTGAGTTAACCCAGAACCAAACCCTTTAAAGTTTCAGTTTTGAAATGCTTCACCTTTAAAACCCCACTGAGTAAACTCCCTGTGGGGAAGTGTGTCACCACATATTTGCAGTGATGGGAAGAGAAGCCCAGAAACATTACTGTGAAATAATTTGCATACGGAGGTGACTCAGGAGCCCTAGTGCCTTGGGGCGCAGTGCTTCCGCACACAGCCACCAAGTTTCCACGGGGAGGTGGGGGCGCCACTTCTGTGCAAGCGCAGCCTGGCTGCTGCTTTGTTTTCAGCGCAGAAGGTGCAGACTCTTGGTTTAGCTCAACACAACCTCTCAAACCACTGAATGCAAATGACAAGATAGATTGGAAGTAGGATACCTGCTTAGCACAGTACTGTATTTTATAAGACAAAAGGGAATGGTCGAGTCTGTTCAGTCATCTTCTTTGACTCTTCCTTGAAAAGCCCATCAGGGCCAGATTTCCTATTATGTTGAAGAGATATTATGAAGCCAAGATAACCTGGTTTAATCCTTCCTCACTACGAAATACCCCCAAAGTAGTCACCTGAATGCTCCTAACAGGCTGAGCGGAGGTCGCTGGGAACAGCAACTTAAACTCTATGTTTTCTTCTTCCTTACTGCCAGGATTGTGTTCTTATTTTCCACACCCTACACCTAGCAATGCTGGCTGTTCACATGCTTAAGGCATGAAAATTTCTTTAAATGCCTTAGAACAAAATAAATACCTCATATTTGCTGATGAACTAAAGAAAAGCTGTGAACATAAACAACCCATCCTAAGCATGCTTTCATGAAAGTCATGAATGAAGAAACCTATGAAAAATATAGGAATTTTAAGTCTACTTTATAAGTGACGTTCTTCTTAACAATGGCAACTTAATTGAGTCAGCATCAGAGATCCAGTAACATACCATGAAAAGGATGCATTTCTCCTAATCTCTATATAATTTTATTTTTGTGTTTATAATTAGCAGCAGCCCTTCCTAAGAAATACAAACTTTTCTTACTTATATTACTGACCTTAAGACTGATGGTAGTAGTTAGCTCAGGAACAAAAGATCAAGGGGAGACCACTTAATTCTAGTAAATATTAAAAGGGCATCATAAAAACAAAAAAATCAGGGAGATCATCTCCAAGGTGTGACAGAAGGACTAGGTTACAGCTCAATATCAGGGAGAAATATCAAAAGTCTCTGGAAGGGGATTCCAAATAATAGGGACGTCATTATGGGAAGTATATGAACAGAAGATCCTTTAGGGGATTTCTGTACTTTGTAGGAGTTTGGATTAGGTACTCGCACCTGGGATCCCTTTAGCTCTCAATTCTGTGAAACTCCACAGTGAAAGCAGAGGTGGTCAGCAAAGGTGTTTTCCTTCCCTTAACCAGTACTAACCAAAAACTTTGAACTCAAGTGACCTGATGACATACTTGTGGGTCAGTATCCAGGAATTAACACTCATAGTTCCTCTTCAACACTCCAGGATAACACTGGTACTGATTCTTGCGATGAATATATGCCTGATGAACACAGCCTATGCCATCTCTGAGAAAGAGTGGTTTCTTCTACATTTAATGTGATCATTTTTGCCTGTATCAACTGACTGTAAGTCTTTCTGAACATGAACCTTATGATAGACTTTGTTTTTAACAGACTTATTTGGGGTTTGATACAGATAAGCTCAAAGGAAGGAAAATGTGTCAAACCTAATAGAATAAAAAATAGCACTTGAATAAAAAAATTCTAGAAGGACACATAAATTGCACTTACTATATTCATATCATGATGGTGACTGTAGGAGGGAAATCTTTGCGATTCATTTTATTCCCTTCCATAGTGTCTGAATTATTTGTAAATACATTTATTATTTCTATAATCACAAAAGGTTGAAACGTGGAATTTACTTTCTGGGAAAACTAAACATGGTGTAGTTTTTGGCTCTGGGTCTCCAGTGACTCTCACATAGGAAGTGCTCCAATGGCTGAGTGTGTGAGTGAATGCATGGATGAATGAGTGAATGCATGGATGAATGAGTGAATGCATGGATGAATGAGTGATGCATGGATGAATGAGGGAAGGAATGAATGGATAGGCTGCCGTTGTTCAGTTGGAAAGTCTGCATTTCTAAGAAGGAAAAGCTCCTAACACTTGATCTGTGACAGATAAAGCTCAAGCTTCTTTAGCTGTAACAGTTCTTACCATTGACTTTCAAAGTAATCCGCTTATAGTCAGCGCCACCATAACCGATCATGCAGCAGTAAACCCCTGCGTCCTGCAATTTCACATCTGTGATCAGAAGCGCAGCATTTCCCTTGAAGAGCTGGTCTTTGAGCAGCCAGGCCCTATGCCTGAAGCTGCTATGCTGAGCCTTGGAGTCTTCCTGTCCATGCACAAACTGAATGATTTGCTTATCCTCCTTTTCCCAGTAGACAACTAACGAAAGCAGGTCCAGCTGTTTTTGTACTTGGAAGTTGCATTCAATTGTCACATTGCTGCCATATTCTACGACATACTGGTCCTTGGGAACTGTGATAGTGAATGCTGAAAAGAAAGATGTCTAATTCTCAGAAGACACAAGATTCTTCAAAACATTTATAAAATGAGTATAGGATTTATAATCACTTTAACTGAAGAATTATAAGATAATTGCATTTAAGAACTTACTTCCCTAAAATACATATTTTATCCAGCATGCTTGAAACATATTTTGGGATAGTATAAGCTGGCCCTTGCATTAAAATAATAAAAGTAGCTAAACAAGTTGTCCTATAATTCATAAACATACATTTCTGTAAAAATACTATATGGTGATGCAGTATTTATAACCAGAAAGACTTCATTTCATGCAGACATTCCTGGAATGTCATTTGCCTGGATAAATATTTGCTTTCAACATAGTCTGGATGGTAGATTCTAACAGTCTTCCATTCGTACTGTCTTAAGGTTTTGATCAGTTCTCTTGCCAGAGGTCCACGGGTATGGCAATTTATGGAGAACCTCAGGATGTTGCCAAAATACTGCTATCCTGACAATTTCTATGTATACTGAAATTCTTAGCATATCTTCATCAGGAAAAGCAGGTCACAGAGCAATATGGATAGAATGATTCAGGCCTTGCTTAAAATAAACAGAAGTATATCTATGGGTCATTTTCCCAGAAATTTTCAGTAGTTTTCCCTGCAAAATAGGTAATGGGCTAATTCTATACTGTCTATGTTCTCTATATCTTTATACAGTGACACAGGTGATTTCCGAGAATGAAGGCATGTATGAAATAAAGAAGGAAAAATAGAATGTTCTGTAAGATCCATATCCATTTAAAATTATTATTATTTTAGTTTTAAAATTCATGATTAAAATATTCACAATATGGAATTGAATGAAAGGATTTGGTGTCTTACCATGCAGCAAATCATAGTAGGCTGTGAATATAAAGATGCCCAATATCCTCATCTTTCTGGAACGACCTAATTATGGGAAACACAAAAAGAAGATTGCTTTATTTGATAACTGAACACTCAGTATGACAGTATGAGACGTGATAGTCCTAATTGGAACAGTCTTGATAACCAGCTGATGACTGACTTGTAAGTGTGGAAACACAACGGGAAATTTCGAAGTTCAATACCTTCATTTCAGTCCAGAGCTATATAAAGTCAAAGGAAAAAACAGTTACTATGATAAGATGAAAATTTTAAAATTTAGTTAAAGGCCCTGAACAAAATTGTGGCATACATTCAAAATAAGCCAAGAAGAAAATACCTCACCCATATCCTCTTACCTATTTCATATTTTTCCTGCATTGTGACATATCTGGAGATCCAAACTTGCCATATGTGAAAATTCAAAGCAAGAGAATCTGACTTCTACTTCTCCTACCTATTGAAAGGTGCCCCCTTCCAACATACAACTATATACTTCCACCTTATATGTAACTGTTCAAGACCTCTACTTCACCACACCAAACTGACTGGTTCATTCTTCTCCCCCTTACTTATTCCAAATTATAGATCCTATTTTCTCAAGATTCTATTAGTAATGCAGGTGGGGTGGGGAAGATAGTGTCTCGTGGCCACTCTTTCAGTGGTATCTGCCTTTCTTTATTATCTCATCTTGCTTAAAATTTTACAAATTCTTTCATTCAGCAAACACTGAGCACCTCCCTGTGCCAGGCACTACTGTATTTCATAATCTGCAGATACAGCAGTGAGCAGAAAAGAAATATCATTCTGCTCCTGTACTTATATTCAAATAGCAAAGTAAAAAGATTTGTACTTTACTTCTGTCAATCTAAATATTTATTAACACATTTTCTCTCTTTTATGTTTGATAAGAAACTCAGTTTTCTGTTAGTGTTCCTCTAGCTCTTATACGCATACATAATTAATCAACATTATACATACATAAAACAGAAGAGTAATACTCCTAACATATAAATAGCTTCTAAAATCAAGAAAATTATATAATATATTATATTTATATAATATACATAATCCAAGAGCAAAATTCTAATATAAAGTTCATAGAATAAGGTATATACAACATAAACTAAATCCAACTAAATCCATATAAAATGAGCAAAAGTTCTAATATAAAGTTCACAGAATAAGGTATACAAATGAGAAGTAAACAAAGGAAAAGATGTTTAACATCGTAAAAAGTATATTTAAATTAGAAGGTATCATTTTTCACTTAATTAGCTTGACAAAAATTATGCTTCCTAATATCTAATATTTGTGAGGTTATGGACAAATAAGCTCTCCTGCCCATTAGCGGTAGGAATGTGAAATTGAATAACTCTTTCTTGAAGGGCAATTTGGTAACCTCTAATAAAATTTTTAATGTATATGTCATATGACTTTTCATTTCCACTCCTATAAATCTTCAAAATAAAAAAACAGATAGGTGTGGTGGTGCATGCCTGCAATCCCAGAACTCAACAGGCTGAGGCAGGAAGATCTCCACAAGTTTAAAACCATCCTGGGCTACATAGTGAACTAAAGGCCAGCCTAAACTACACAGCGAGACATTGTCTCAGAAACAAACCAATCAACCAACAAACAAAATGTACATATAGTAGTGTATGTACAGGGAGGACATTATTAATACTGTAATAGCTTCAAACCAGGAATACCCTAGATAGCTTAAATGATTAAATAAATTTTGGTATTTTCATATAATACTAGTAAGGAGAGATAAATAGATAGATAGATGATAGATAGATAGATTTGCAGAGATATAGAAAGTTACAGAGAGTATCTGAAGGAGAAATCTACTTTTGTTAAAAAATGTATGTGTGAAAAGCCGGGGGTGGCAGTGCATGCCTGTAACCCCAGCACTCGGGAGGCTGTGGCAGGAGGATTGTTGCAAGTTCAAGGCCAGCTTGGGCTACAAAGTGAGCTCGAGGCCAGCCGGAACTGCATAGTGAGAGCCTGTCTCAAAAAGACAACAACAAAAAAAAGTATGTGTGTATACGTGGTGTCTTTAGACATAGGAAATGTTCAAGATGTTGACAGTTACCCTAGGAATGAAGTGAGAGGAGGGACAAGGAGGCTTCCACTAGCCATAGTTTTTAAAAGAAAGACAAGAGAGAGAAAGAGAAATGATATTGTGAACAATTTCTTTGGTTTTTTCCTATGTCCAAGTTTTCAAGTGACTGAATGTTTTACTTTTACTATTAGACCAAAAAGGTAAAGGAATCATTTTACCTTGCCAAGCTGCAAACATTTTAACAGACCAAAGTGGCACAATGGAAGAACCCCAGATATGGAGTCCAAATATCTGCATTGCAGTAGAATGACATTAATTTATTATTATGGTTTTTCTCATATGAGTAATACAACCATATTAGAGACAAAGAGAAAAGAAGGAGAAAAATCACCCTCTACTCCACCACTCTCACTCAGGGAGCCTTTGGGAAAACTAAAAATGTATTACCTGGTAACTCTGTTTTCACTGTCAGATGGGTTTGGGTCAGGGGAGGGCTGCTGCTAACATCTAGCTGTAGAGGCCGGGGGTGTTGCCAAATACAGGACAGCGCACCCACAACAAAGACACACCTCACCTAAAATGTCAATAGTAGCAAGACTGAGAAACTCTAATTGCAAGCATTTCTATGAATATTTTTGTCATTTTTGCTATGAATCTTTTAAAAAGTGATTGTTATCTATGATGCATTGAGTATTTTTGTTTGTTTTTCAAGGCAGGGTTTCACTACGTAGTTCAGAGTTCTTATGACCTTGAACTTACTGTGTACCCCAGGCTGGCCTCAAACTTGAAGGAATCTGCCTGCCTCAGCCTCCTGAGTGCTGGGATTACTGTACAGGTATGAACCACCACACTGACTTTAGTACCCATTTTGAGTTTAAGATTATGACATAAATATTTTTCATTTTGCTGCATGATATTCCTAAGCATCTTATAGTCCTGTAATACTTAATTCCTTTATTGCTAGATTGTTTACAATTTTTTAAGATTGTAAGTATTTGTCTATTCAGTAAGTATTTATTGAATGCTTATTTTATGTTAGGCCCCAGGCTAGATCCTAAAGGTAAATTTCTCCAAACAGAAATTGCTGATCAAGGGTAAAGAATATTTTCATGACTCTTGACACATGCTGAAAATTGGCACCATTATATAATTTCTCCACCCAGTGCTGGTTGTGTTTCCTTTTTTTTCTAATGTGAGTATTAAGAAGTACAACTTGACTTTTTCATGTATTTGCTTATTGTTTAATTCTTTGGGAATTATCTGATCACTTCTTTTGTCTGTTTTCTTATCAATCTGTATGAACTCTTTGTGTTAAAAGAAAAAGACATATACAAAAAGGTAAAATAAACTAAGGGAAGCCCAGTACAACACTATGGAACTGACACTACCTCTCAGTCTTCCCAGGGCAGGATAGTTAGGAGGAAGAGGTAGAGATGCAATGAGCCGTAGCCCTGTTACCGGTGGTAGGTAGATAATTCTTACTTCTTTCCCCTGCATCTACCCTATAGATAGGGAGTAAGGATGCCATTCGGGCCTGTGAGGACACAAAGGTTGCTGAAAAGGGACTGCAGCATCTGACTGTCCTTTCTTTGGGTCAGTTGATTATACTTTAATTATGAAATATTAATGTGGTATTATAAATGAAAACACACTTATCAGGTAGAAAACTTAAGATACCCCTAGTCCCAAGTAGAGCTCCATTGAATAAAACAGAGGGAAATTAAATCCACTGATGGATTATATCTAATTTTGCCAATGTGTATGGCATACTTCGGTGCAGTTCTTATGGTTTAATGACTCTGGTTGAAAATATTAGTGTCATAAAGGTCTACCCCCTCCTCCACACTCTGTTCCCATGGAGTACTGTCAGCACTAGCAGGAGCGAACAAAAAAGGAAACTAGACCATGTAAATAACCACGGCCTTTGACTTCTAAGCCCCCCATGAGGCCAACTGGTCTACGAGAAAAACGCTGACTCCTTCAGGTGAGAAATGGTGACCTTGTGTGAATTCCCGGACAAAGACAAGAATGGACACTTTTGCAGAGCAATAAAGGGTGAGCTGGAGAAGACACGATGGCTCAGTCAGGGGGAAGTGGGTTTGTCCCTAGGGGAAGCCCAGTATAACGCTATGGAACCGACACCACTCAGTCTTCGCAGCGCAGGACAGTTAGGAGGAAGAGGTGAAGACGCAAGCTTCCTTTCTCAAGAGCAAGAGAGTTGATTTATTATTAAGCCTTTCCTACCTTTTCAGGCACTATCATACTTCACCAAACTCTGTGCCTAAGCTCTTTCCTCTCAGTCACACTGAGACACTGGTACATTTTCTACATGTGGCTTCAGTTCTTGCGTCTTCCTCAAAGATCACACTCACTAATGACTGTCACGTAGATTCCGTCTACCCTCCTCCATGGAAAAAGGCTAATTTCTCTTCAGTGTCATAGTATTTAAACTCCCGCCCTCTGTTGGCAACTATCTCTGTCAAGTAGTACATCATTTCTGGCAATTTTCAGTATTTCTCAAAAGGTCTTATAAATATTCAGACATTTTGACTAAGTAGTTACAATTCTGAGAGTTTTTTTGAAGGAAATAATTAGCAATGTCCCGGAGACATGTCCGTAACAATGTTTGGTGAACGGCTATAATAGTAAACCACTATAGATAATTATGTTCAGCAACAGTAGCTTAATTTCATTTGGTTGTTAAGGTTTTTAAACTGACAAGAATAGAAGGGCTGGGGGTGTGCTCAATGACACAACACATCTCTGGCAAGCTCAAAGTCCTGAGTTCGATTCCTGGTACCAAAAGAAATAAAAGAGCAGACACTACACTTGATTTTAGCCAAAAGGCTCAGAAGCATTGGTTATTAAAGTTTTAGAAGACTGTTTAACAGAAAAGCACCCACAGTATATTTTTTTCCGATGAAACAACAAGAAGGTAGACCAATGGGACTTTTACTCTTTGGGTTACAAGACAACCTCAAAGTGAGCCTTAATATAGACCAAGGTCTGTGTGTCTAAGAAAGTTTTAACAGTTTTATTCTTATGCTCTCACTCTCTGGAACTCCTTCAGGTGCTAGGAGGTGCTGCTGGAGCAAAACTCCTAGGCTTCAGAGTTCAGGAATTTAGGACCGGAAGGGACCTTTGGAGATGCCGCAGGTAGAATGACTTACTCAGAATTATATCGCTAATGAGCAGCTAAGGGTGAAGTAAGACCCGGGTGTCCAACATCCAGTCTAGGAATTTCAATCTCGACCCGGTTACCTACGTCTGGACCATCCTCACAAACACGCAGTCACAAAGAAGACTGACATTAAGGCAAACTAAGTCGCACTGCTCACAAGGCCAGATACACAGTACTGACAATTCTTAGGTCTTAACCCTACCGAGCAATCGTCCTCGCCCCGCGCGCGCTTTAACCACCTCGCTTCCCCTTTCCATCCTCCTCTCTCCATCCCAGAGAGCTTCCATCGCTGTCGTGCCAAGAGCCTGCCGGAGACTCAGCGCAGCGCGCCAGGCAGGAGAGGCACGCTCCCTACCTGCGGCCGCGGATTCTCCAGGTCAGCTCGGAGACGCTGATGCTGCGCCGGGGACTGCGAGGCCAGAGCGGCGAGTCCGCCCGCTAATTACCTCCCGGCGAAGGGGAGCCGCCCACTCTCTCCAAAGCGCCGCCTCTAGAAAAATCCAGCTAGGACCGGGCTTTTTCCTGAGGCTTTAGTTTTCAAGTTTAGAAACTGGAGGATTTCGCATTCTTTTGAATAAGTGTATGTAAAAACGAAACCAAAAGTTAAAACCAGCAGCCAGTTTTCCCGTAAGTCAGCTCTGCATCAAGAAGAGTCCCACATCAGGCAGGGTGGTGAATGCCTGCAATCCTAGGTACATACTATTTGAGAGGTTGACTGCGGCTGGATGTCAGGTCCAAAATTAACCTGGGTAACTGAGAAAGGACCTGACTCAAAAATAAAAAAGGAGGAGGATGTAGCTCAATGCTCCCTGAATTCGATCCCCAGTAACACACAAACACACTCCAAAGATTAAAACAAATTCACATCTGGTATGTTTTGAACAGAAGTCTAGCACAAACAAAACAACTGAAATTACAAGGATTTCAGATTTTGGTTTTACCTTCAGAATCCAGACACCTTAATAAATTCTGTCTTCAGGTTTTCCCCCTTTCTGATGACAGGCTTTTTAAGATCACAGAACATCCTGATACAAAGATGTAACTTGATACAACAATAAAAGTAAGCAACAGACCCCGATGGCTTTGGCTTTTATTCTAGAAAGTAGGTATTTGTGCATAATGAAAAATTTATTTTTAAATTGTGGATCTTGTAACTTCCCCAAAGTTCCTCGACATAATGAAACTTCGGTTGCGTTATCATTAAAAGAACTTCCCATCTTGAGCTTTACCTTTTAAGAATGCTCGGGATCCCTGCTAGACTGCCCTCCTTGGGATTTAGGGCGGGAGGATATAGTCTAGGTAATCATTAAGAGAGTCCTTCCGGGAAGTGGATCAGTAGGTGGGCCCATGCTGAAGCCACAGAGCTCACGCAGAACGCGGTGGCATAATTTACTCCACATTTCCACTGTTTGACTTCAAGGACCTTCCTTTCTTGTACCCGTAGGCTGAACTCTTCATCCTTTGCCTTTCCTACTTATTCACTGCAGCTGCATAAATGAGATGCCCATTGGCTTGGTTGTGGCATTTGCTTCCTAAGTAGGAATTTTCGTATTGTCGGCGAATCACGCATATTTATTTCTAACTTGGAAACTACTGAGATGACGCTGCCTTAAAGATCTAGTAGGGAGTGTGGAATTCTCCAGTGTGACACTGTAATTGACTTTGGAGGCCCATCCAAGAAACTCTGTCCTTCAAATCTCTTTTCAGAAGCCATAGTGGAATAGAACAATTTTACCAACTTTAGTGACTAATCTATACTAAAATATAGTTTTTATGTGGCATTCACATAGGCACATATGTGTGTTTGTGTATGCACTCACACGTATACCAACTATATGCAATACACCTGCTTATATTTTGTAATTAACTTTTCTTTTTCTAAACGTGAACATAGATTTCATGGTCTGCAAGTGTGGGCATGACGTTCTGCAAAAACTACCTCTAGAGTCATCTACCAGTAGGCAGCTGATTCATCGTGGTCAAACATCCTCCTAAGTCAGGATTAGGTCATGTCATATTAGATAGTGTCTATGATCATCATCCATGTGTCATTTTTAATATTGGAAGGGGCATGTTTTGTTTGTTTTGTTTTACAAAAGCATTGTTTAGGGGCTATGTAAATGGTCAAGTGGGGAGTCTGGAGGTGAATAAAATTTGCCTTTCTCTGAAGCTGATGGGAATTGGGGGTATTTACATAGTTTGCTGCTCTGTGATTTGCATAGTAGTACTCAGAAGGCCTTTGGTTCTTGGTCATCTCTCTCACCTGTTCCCACTCTTCAGCCATTTATTTCCCCGTGAAATTCATGGAGCTTCCTAATACACTGTTGCTATCCTCCAGTGGGAAAAAGGAAAATTATCTTTCATCACGTCAAAATAGCTGGGGGGTGTTAGCCTCCCCAAATTGTGTGAGTTTTACAATTTGGGCAAAGTATATGGAGAAATACTAAAATAGAAACGCAGTAGCTAGCCACAGCTGACGAGCTAGACATCCTGGTGATCTTTAATATCAGTATTTCCCACTGATACTTCACCTACCTACCCTATTCACTTTCAGAAGAAAAACAGCATTGCCGACACGCTCTTTCTTACCATGTCTCTGAGGACTGCATCACTGTAACTTGGAATATATGTTTACAATAGATCGCAAGGCTCTGTCACAAATCTGTTGGATTCAGACCTCTGGAAGACAGTCTTCAGTGTTGACAGTTTAATACAGGTGAATTGTTCACACACTGAAGTTTTCAAAACTGATGATTTAATGTTTAAGGAAGAAAACTGACCTGAGATTTCTTTGCACATACTCTCCTGCTCTATCTAATTTGGCTGATTTCTATCAACTTCACCTTTTACTCAGCGTAGCTAATCTCTTTTCTGCTTTTTGCCCTAAATCAGAGAGAGATGAACCACATTTGTACGGATCTCAGAAGGAGGGTAGATTTCAGGGTCTTCCAACTGGTCCTGAAATGATGTGAGCAATTTTCCAGTGAAGACGAAATTTTTCAAAAGCTTTTTTTATTTTCCAAAAGTAGTATACAAGCATACTCAAAATAATAACAAAAACGGACAAACTTCTTTGTACTGAATATTTTAAAATTCATTTTATTATGTGAAAATACAATTTTGTCTCCAAGTCTTATTTTGGATTGTGCAGGGGTATAAACCACAGCCCTATGTGATGCACATTTCTCTCTTGCTGTGTCCATCCAACCTCTGGCTTTTGTTGTTCCATCTTTACACTGTATAGACTCACATCCCATAGACTAATATCTAACAGACTTAATGGAGTGGAACACTTTGTCGAGCCCACGTCAAACGATGGCCTAAATGACAGGAGTAATTCACATGTGTGAGGACCAGCAGCTGTCTCCACTTGACACTCACTCTCACAGAATTCCCCCTTTCACACTGTATTTGTCTCCTTCCTCTTCTGAGTGGGAGAAGAGTTCATGCCTTTA
Organism: Chinchilla lanigera; assembly: GCF_000276665.1. Lineage (NCBI taxonomy): Eukaryota > Metazoa > Chordata > Mammalia > Rodentia > Chinchillidae > Chinchilla > Chinchilla lanigera. The sequence continues at coordinate 9,484,432 of NW_004955434.1, read as the reverse complement.
GAAGGTAACTCCCATACCACAGGCATTTAAACACAAAATGAGGCCTCTGACAATGTTCCCTGTCCTCAATGGGTTCACAAACCCTCACATGAATAATTATGACCTGGAAAACGTTGTGCAAGTCTGGAAACATTCTAGAGAAATATTTTAATTTTAAGGAATCTCAAATCAAGTGAAAATCACTGACTAATAGTTTACAATAGTGATATTCTTCAAATATATTGAGAAATATTTATTGATTTAACATCCCAAGCTGAATAGCCTAAGGACCTAATAGCCTAAGATGGACAGCCATCTGATGGTCATTCACTTGTTATAAGGGTATGACTTGGCTCAAACATCTCTTGTAGAATCATCTCTAGAAGCACTATTTTATACTTATTTGGTTTTTCAAGCAAGAACAATATAACTTGAAATCTAAAAGCCTACAAAATTTCTCCCTTGAAAGGAGCAACCGTTTTTGCTGTTGTTTTAGAATAAATGCTTATTCAAAGACCAATTACAGTCAAATCCAGGTGAATTGCATTGAGAACCTAATTAAAGTGCTATGATAGAGGCCCATCATAAAAGAATGAGTAATAGTTTGTTTCCTTTCCCCATCTTTCCTGAAAAGGCAGCAAGACTGCTGTATTCTGAGAAGTGCATTCCAAATGTACATTCACTACATAAAAATTTTGGACCCTGAAATCCTATTAGAAAAGAAAAAGAAAAGGCAGGGTAATATGATAGAGTGTGCAGGTGAGAGATTCATCTAGAAGTTGGGGAATACTATGAATTATGACTAAACATACAAGACAAGAGCTGGGTCAGGCAGAGTTACCTCTTACCTGATGGGAAGAGAACTGACTTCAACAGTAGGGGTGTTTATTTTATGCTCTTGCAAAGTTAGTATCAGGAGAGGTACTGTTGTCTAGTGACTAACAACTGTAATTGTCCAGGAAGGATGCTTTTCAACACTGAGGTAGCTGGACTGCTTGAGGTTCTCTGGCTCTGTCCTGCCCTTACACATATGACCAATAATCAGCTCCAATGGCTCCCAACAATAAAGGTCTATAGAATGGGTATATTTGACAGCAGGCACAGGTGCAAAGATTATAAGGGAGAAACCAGCTTAGCAAGTTCCAAGGGTGGAAGGAAAACCACTGTGGCTATAGCATAGAGTTGTAGGGGGATGGAGGATCAGATCAAATCATGAAGGGCCTTGAGGACTGAGAGGTGGTAGAGAAATTACCTGATTAGTGTTGAAAAAATATCACTCATTACATTCATGGAATCTGGGAGGCCTTTAGGAGCTGTTGTTATAGACAACAATCAGAATATAATTTGGAAGTAGAATCAATAGAACATATTGTTAGATATTAGAGGTGATGGAAACAAAGTAGTCAATGATTCATATATTTTAATATGCTCTTCCAGATTAGAATATTATAATGAGATAACCTATACTATAGCCTTTCACAATATTGTGAGCTCTCCAAATTAAAATGTCTGAAAACAAAAGCAAAATTCTCTTGTTAAATTAACAACTGGGAAATGGTTTTAATCAGCCAAGGGATTCCTCTTTTCTGAAGAAGAAATTACAATGCTTTCTGGAAATATAGAGGAAGTTGGTGGCCCTGGGTGTGGTTCAAGGCCTTGGCTTTGTCCCATTAGGGGTTTACTATCAAACAGCCTTGAAAATTACTGGTGCAGGTCACTTACTATCAAAAGATGACCAGGGATGAGAGCAAAGAGCTCTAGTGTTTAGAGCATTTCTTTGGCAAAGTACACAGAGGGAGAGCCTCAAATGCTGAATAATGCTATCACTCAAGACACTGGAATTAAGGAAGTGAATGTGAACTCTGGGAATGAGTTGTTTTACTTCCTTACAAATATGACAGGATGAAGAGTAATTGGAAAGAACAGGTTTAATTCATATCTTTGTGTGAATAAGCCAAATAAAAATGTGTGAATTATGGGTTAGAGTCATAGATAACCCCAAGTGAAAGCTCCCAACCTAGAAATTCTTGCTAGTTTTGTGCTAATCAGAACTGACAAAGCAAATGAGGGGACTGTGGTAGCATTTTCAGAGCAAGATAGAAAAATGAGAATCCTGGCGAATGAGACCAATATAAGGATACTTCTACCCCAGGAAGTCCAACTCTCTCAAAGTAAGGCCCCAGAGAGTACAGCTAAGCAGTTTCCCCAAATCCAGTGAGTGCTAGCTTAGTTTTGCATGGAGAAAGATAGCCCTATTTCACTTCTGATGTAATGAGGCTTGTCTCAAATAAAATCCTTAGGTATTCATTACTTTGTACATCATAGATTCTGGTAGTTATGGCAATCACACTTACCTTCCTGGTTTTGATTGGAGGACAAGGGGAAGATGAAGAGTTGCATGGGGAAGAATAAATTCTAACATTGACACCTTCTCCTAAGCTGGCTTGGAAGAACTTTGAGTAACAAGTTGTGCTAGGTCAAGCTGTGCAGCACTCCTAGGGTTGATTACCACAGAAAGAGGAGAAAAAGAAAGAAAACTGAGGCCCTGGTGTGGTTTCCTGGTGTCCCTAGTAGTACAGAACAGTACTGTGTCCCTGGTACTTTCACACTCAACACAGCATGGACCCCTTCTGGTCACTAATGTGAATGGAGCTTTCCTTATGTGCCAAGCAATGCTACAGCAGGCTACAAAGGAGTGTCCTAGAATTCAATTCAATTGGCACTACCTATGGGGAGGTAACGTCAGATCCCTCAAGTTGAGGGCTCAGTCCCACAGGACTGCCCCAATTTCAAATGCCAGTCTCAAGTCCAGGCCTCCAAACTTCAACAGACCAGTTATACTTTATTTATTTTTTATTTTTAATTTTTTTTGGTTTTGGTTTTTCTCCGGTACCGGGAACCTAACTCACGACCTTGCGCTTGCCAGGCAGGCGCTTTTGCCCCTGAGCTAAATCCCCAGCCCCAACAGACCAGTTATAAACTGAGGATTTCCATGACTCCTCCTCAGGTTTGATTAATTTTCTAGGGTGACTCACAAAACAGCATACTTATTTATAGTAAAGGCTGTTACAGAGGGTACAGATGAACAATCAAAGAGGTAAATAGGACAAACTGTGGGAAGAGCAATGTGGAACTCCCATCCCCTCTTGGGGTTCACCACTCTCCAGGAAATATTTAGTAACTCACAAGCTCTCTGAAGCCCCTAGTTCAGAGGTTTTTATAGAGACTTCGTCACATATGCACCAGCAACTGTTAACTCAGTCTGCAGCCCCTCTCTTTGTGGAGCATGGGGCTCAAAGCTCCAACCTTCTGATCACGGCTTGACCTTTTGACCAGCTCCTATGCAGGAGCTTTCAGGGTCACTTCTCTAGAACAAAAGACACGCCTATCACTCAAGAAACTCCAAGCGATTAGAGCTCTGTGTTAGGAACTGAGTCAAAGATCACGTGTCACAACAACTGACCCTACTGCCGCTGTCTCTGAGCAAAGAACAAAGGTTTTAGAGATTGTGCATCAGAAAACGGGGATGGAGACCAAAGGGGTATTTCTTATTGTATCTCATAAGACAGATCATTTTACTCATCAGAGTTCAGGAACTGTTTTCTGTTACACAAAGGCATTCAATATAGAAAACTAGGCTGAGTTTCCTGGGGGTGCAAGAGCCTAAGTTTTACAGGCAGAGAACAGGATCATGTGAATTGCATGGGGTTCAGAAAAGGGAAGTTAATGTGTTTATGCAAGTGGTATGGAGACAGGAAGCTGAGAAGGAAGACAGATACCGGCAGCTATGCTGAGGGGAAAAAAATTGGAAAGAGAAATATCTAGAGAACATGCTGCGGAGAACATTTGTTGGGACGCCTTAAGAAAGCGTAAGGTGAAGACCCTCGTTACGCTTCAGTGCTTGACTAGTCAGTTCATCTTTTACTAGAGTGTTATTACATGCTTGGGCTGAACCATGTGAAGCCTCAGTTTGATTCAGGTCGCACTCTGAAATATAGTGTTACCTGCCGCTCAGCGAAGCTTGCTTCAACTTTCTGCCCACTTCCACTGCTATCATCTCAAATTACTGTACTTCGATAAGAAATCTCAACGAACAATGGCATTACTTTTTAAAACTACCAAATTAACTAAAACAAAATATAATGAAAATTAAATTAAAAACAGAAGTAATAGTAAAACATAGCACTTAAAATTGTTACTGTCTTGGTAATTTCCACATATTAGCTTAAATTTTATGAAAATAATAATGTTCCTGTACACCTGTGTAGTAGTTAAGGGCAGACACACGAGGGCCAGAGTTACTATTTTTGCCTCTGTTTTGGAAATATGAAGGGCCAGGGATATAGCTCAGCAGCATGAGTGCATGCCTGGCAAGAGCAAGGTCCTGAGTTCGATTTCTGTACGCCCCCCAAAAAGAAATGGAGATATGAAAACTGAGGCATAGAGGCATGTCCAAGCTTATTCAATTAAAAAAGACACACTGGACTTCAAACCCAGGCACTCTAACCCTGGTGTCTGCTCTTAACTACTACACAAGAGTGCAGTGACATTATTATTTTTATTCATAGATGATAGAACCATGTATCTGTTGAACCCCCAAAAGTTAAACACAGGGTTACCATATTTCTGAGCATTTCCTTTTCCTACATGTATATCCAGGAGAATTGAAAGCAAATATTTATAGAAATTTAGTAGTGTTATTCATAATACTAAAAATGAGAACAACCCATCAATTTTGAATGGATAAATAAAATGTAGTATATTTACATACTGAAATATTATCCAGCCATAAAAATGAACAAAGTACTGAAACACACTACAACATACATGAACCTGGAAAAAAGTATGCTAAATGGAGGAAGATAATTATAAAAAGACATTCAGCTTATATCAAATGTCCAAAATAGGCAAATCTATGAAAATACAAAATAGATTAGGGTCAGCAGAGGCTAAGGAAAGAGGATGATGGGTAGTGACCCCTAAGGGTCTAAGGTTCCTTTGTGGGTGATGGAAATGCTATGGAATTAGATACTGCTGATGATTACATAACTTTTCCTAATATACTAAAAGTCACTAAACTGTACACCTTAAAGTTATAATTTTTATGATATGTGAATTATCTTTCAATTTAAAATCTAGGTAGAGAGAGCATAGGATTAGATGTTTTCTGCTGTCATTGTATGACATTGCCACATGGTGTCACTGTCGAGAAATGTACAAAATCCAAACACTTGTACCTATATTCACAGGAGTTTTATAGAGCTCCTGGGATGATTTGCTGGTTGTGTCCAAGCTGCAAGAATGCCCTGGGATTGGGGTGAAAGGCTAAAGTTTAGAATTTAGGGAATATTGTCCCAGAACCATTCAATATTGAAGAGCTCCTAGCCTCACTCCCATGCTCTGCAACCTCTCGTAGTTCTTCGTAGATTGAGGTTCTTGGCTAACCGTGGTTCCCAAATTAACAGGGAAATTCACACCTCCACTAAAGTATCTCTGTTAAAAGTGAATATCTATAAGTCCACTAGAACCTTCCAAAAATTTGTTTTATAAAAACTACTACTTTACGGAGGCACACTGAAATATTGAGCAATTTTACTGGGGTAGAGAGTGTCCAAAGAGTAGAGGATTTGACATCAATTCTCTCTAATGTATTTAAACTAACCCAATATTCTAAATCAAAATACAAAATGCTACATATATAGGAAAATGGTCATCATGTTATTGGCAATAGGAAAAAATCAGAAATATCCAACAACAGAAGTTTTTGCATATATACCAGCTGAAAATTATATAGCTAATAGTTATTAAAAATGGTAATATGACTTTATGCAACAACATAAAAATCCTTATTTTATAATTAAAAATGATAAAAATACATATTTACAGATATGTGTAAAATATATCCATATACATGCCCAAATTCACACTGAAAATATCTACATATCAGTTAAGATTATGTCACCTGATATTGAATTAAGTTTATATTAATCCCCTTATCCCATATTTTATAAAATGTACCCAATATCTACACCAAGATCTACCCCAGTTTCTTGGACATATTTTCTCATGGCCATCTCTTTTCACTTATATTTTAAAATTGTGAATAATACTTCATACATGAGTATTTATAATTATATTCATACTTTAAGGTCTATATACAGTTATTGGGTTTCCAACAGGAATGGAAATTTCACTCAGTTGGCTCTACTAAGGAAATATTAATGAAGAAAATATTTTAAAACATGTGAACTGGATTAAGAGAGCCATCAAAGTAAATTATCTAGACTCTAGCAACAGCAGGAAGCCTATGTCATCTGTGGGCTATAGACCAAGAGTGGAAAGCATGTCTGGAGCTGGGTAAGCTGGACCCAGAGAAGACTTCCAGGAAGGTGGTGGAGAGGAAGCAGCAGTAAGTCAACCTCTCCAAGATTTGGAGTCCACATGCTGGAAAATAATAACTTGGGGAAGAAAAGAAGGAGAGAGGGTGATCCCTGGGACCCAGTAAGGATCTGAAGGAAAAATTGGAGCCCGTAGAGAAAATGAAGAGACAGACTTCAATTCAGAAAGAGAAAGGAGAAATCTGCACTTTCTCCCTGGCTCTTGCCTTGTGGCACAAGAGAAGGATCAAATCTACAGAATAGAGTGAGGGCAGGTGACTTGAGAGGCCTCCAGGGAGAAACACACAGGAGAGTGGAGCAGTGAATGCTGGCACTACAACAGCTGGTGAGTGACTCTGGTCCAAGTGACTGCTGTGTTCCCTGGAGAGGGTGCTTGGTTGGTTGCCATTTTACGGAGGGGCCAGCTGAACCCAGGACTCAGAGCAGCATGTGTTGCCTTCATCTCAGGGCTCTCTGTGCTGCACTTCCACAGTGACTGGGTGAGGGTGAGCCATGGGAGATGTTTAGGGTGAGGGAGCTGTGGTCAGGCCAGCAAGAGACACCCAGAGTGTTGTAGACTGAACAGCTCAGTCCCTACCCCCAGGACCAGAGGCCAGGATCAACCTGAACTTCTGTAGGTTTGAAAGTACCAGAACCAGCACCCTGCAGGCTCACTGGGTTGATCTAGCACCCATCCTAATCCTACTGTAGCATTCCTGGCACTATCCAGCACTGATCAGGGCTCTGACTACCTCCTTGTCCCTGTCTACCAGGGACAGCAGAGTCACACCCTAAATTGGACAGTACCATAAAACTGTAGGTCTTGGAGGATATCCATAGGCTTGAAATCACAGAGAAATTTCTTTTTCTTTGATTTGAAAAATTATTATATTTATTGGTACAGTTTAGATATACATAATGATCACATTGGCAACTTGTACCTGAACATGATACATCTTGGTTCTTTTTTTCTCCCATTCCCCTTCCTTCCCTTCAACCCCCTTCCCCTCCTTATTTACAAAACTTTGTTGCAATTATATCCTTTTTTCTCTTTTTTTTCTTTTCCCTTCCTTCCCACACCCTGTTCACCTTTCCTTTCGAACAATTAGTTCCTATTTCACAATATTTATTATACATTTTTGTCCTTATTTACACTTTGTATTTCTCACACCAGAGAAACGATATGATATTTACACATGTGTGTCCAATTTATTTAACTTAAGAGGATGGTCTTGAGGTACATCCACTTACCCAGAAATGTCTCAAGTTTACCCTTCTTTATGGCTGAGTAGTACTCCATTGTATTAAAAAACATTTTTTTTGTCCATTTTTTTGGTTGATGGGCATTTGGGTTGTTTCCAAGATTTACCTGTTATAAACTGTACTTCTATAAACAGGTGTGCGTTTATCACTGTGGTATGATGCTTTTAATTCTTTTGGGAAGATAACAAGAAAGGGAATAGTGGGTCAGATGGGACCTCTAGTTGGAGTTTTTTGAGGAATCTGTACACTGATTTCCACAGTGGTTGCACCAGTCTATACTCCCACCAACAGTGTAGAAGTGTTCCTTTTCCCCTACAGCCTTCCTGACATTTGTTATTGGTTGATTTCTTGATGATAGCCATGTTCTAGATATTAGTCTTTTGTCTGAGGAACAGCTAGCTAGGATTTTTTTTTTCCACTCTGTGGGTTGTCTAGTCACTCCATTGGTGATTTCTTTTGCTGTGCAAATGCTCTTTAATGAAATCCCAGTTGCTGATTCTTTGTAGTATTTCTTGTGCCATTGAGCTTGCCATACAGGAGCTATATTCATGGCTTTATCTTTGACAAAAGTGCCAAATGTGTTCACTGGAAGAAAGATAACCTCTTTAGTAAATGGTGCTGGAAAAACTGACTTTCCACATGCTGTAAACTAAGACTAGACCCATGTTTATCATCATGTGCTAAACTAAAATCAAAATGGATCAAAGAGTTGAATATTAAAGCCCAAACACTACACTACAGTTTCTCTTCAGATCATATAAATCTTTCGCCTTTAAAACACAAACACCTCATCTTCTGGGAGACAGAATAGGTAGAACTCTTGAAGACATGGGTGTAGGCAAAGACTTCATGCTGTAGTAGGATGTTATTTCATGCCTATGTGTTTATGAAGTTCTCCTGGTTTCTTTTACCATTGATTTCCAATTTCATCACACTGTGGTCAGATAATATGCATGATATAATTTCAGTTCTTTTGCACTTACTTAAGCATGTTCTATGGACTAGTATATGGTCTATTTTGGAAAATGTCCCTGTGCCACTGAGAAAACTGTGTATTTTGATGTTTGGAGTGGAACACCTTGTAGATGTCTACTAAGGCCATTTGTTCACAGGTTTGGTTCAGTTCTATATTTCTTTGTTGTCTAGTTGATCTATTTCTGAGAGTGGGATGTTAAGGTCCCCATTACAATTATGTTATGACTTATTTGATTTTTTGGTGTCCATTAATATTTGTTTTATATAGTTGGATTCACCTGTATTTGGTGCATATAATAGTTATGATTGTTATGTCTTCTTGGAGTTTTCCCTTAACAAATATGTAGTGATCTTCTTTATCTCTTTTTATCAGTCTTAGGTTGGAGTTCATCTTGTCTGAAAATCAATAGCTACTCCTCTTTTCTTTGGGTTCCTGTAGCAGAGCATACTGTTTTCCATTCTTTTACTTTCAGTTTATGAATTTCTTTTTGAGTTAATGTGTTTCTTATACACAGAATATTGTTGGATCCTGTCTCTTGATCTATTCTGCCAATCTATTTCTTTTACTTGGTGAATTAAGACCATACATATTATTGGTTATAACTGATATGTTTTGGGTTGTCCTTGTATCATTTTCCTGCTGATGGTTTCCTGTCTTTCTCCTCTGTTTAATTGCTTACTTTGCCTGGTGGCTTTTTTCTATTGGTAATCTTGGAATTACAGTCTTTATTATCTCTTTCTAGAATATCTTTCAAAATGCTCTGTAAGACTGGTTTGGTTGTCATGAATTTCTTTGATTGTTCTTTGTCATAGAAGTATTGTATTTCTCCATTAATTTTGAAAGATAATTTTTCAGGTGTTATGGATTGTGTCTAGATGTTTCCCCCAAGCTTTATGCAGTCATGGGGGATAGGTTTTTCCAAGGTGGGTGAATCTAGAGATTGTGATTAATTCATGGCCCAATGCTGGGATGAAGGGTGTGAATGCTATACACACTTTAGGGTGGGTAGCCTGCATATAATATAAGGAACAGAAAGAGGTTTATCTTTCTTTCTTGTTGCTTTTGCTGTCTTCCATCACCGTGAACTGTTGCCCCTCTGCCATGTACCACCCTGCCTTGGAGGCAGTTGATTATGGATTGAAACCTCTACAAACTGTGAGCTAAATAAACGTTTCCTCCTTTAATTCTGAGTGTTAGGTATTTTGTCTCAGCAACAAGATAAAAGTAATTAAGATAGCAGGATACATCAATCTGGGTTGGAGGTTGTTTTCTTTCAGGACTTGAAATACTTTGCTCCAAGCTCTCCTTGACTCAAGGGTTTGTGTTGAGAAGCCTACTGTGACTCTGATGGAGTATTCTTTATAAGTGACTTGTTTCTTTAACAGCTTTTAATATTCTGTTCTTATAGTGAATTTCTGGTGTAGAATTATTTTGGTCATAACAGAATTGGAGTTCTGTACGTCTCACTTATTGTATCTCAAATTTTTTTTCCATTCTTGGGAAGTTTTCTGATATTACTTCTGTGAACATTTTTTTTTAACCTCATTTGTGCTGACTTCTGATTTTTCTTTGACTTCAACCAATCTTATGTTTTTTTCCTTTGAATCATGTTCAGTTATTGGATTATTTTTCATATTCCCTTGCTATTTTTAAGAGATCTTTCTTTTTGTCATCATTAACCATGATCCTGCCTTCTAGGTATCTTATCACTTTTGTTTAGTCAGTTTTGTAAATTTTCAATGGAATTTTAAATTTCCTGAATATTTGTTCAAATCTGTTTCATGGATTCCATTCTTTCCTATGTTGGGCATTCATGGTTTCCATCATTTTTCTATGCTCCTCTAGATTTGCTGAGCAAATCCTTCACTATGATTGTCATATCTTTTTTATCCTGTGAAATTATTTCCATTCTCTCTCTCTATATATACATATATATTATATATATATATATATATATATATTTCTGCTGCTGTCATTCTAGAATATTGAGGTGGATGGCTTCTGATTTCCTCTGTCTCATCGTCCCCTGGATTTGTCCTGGGTGGGCTGGAAGCCTGGGATTGCATTTTGCTTCTGCATCTTGTCATTCTCTATTTCTCATAATTTAATTTGTTTTCTGTATTGTTGTTTGTATTTTTCTTATGTTAGGTATGTTTATCACTGGTATTGAGGAGTCTCTAGGAAATGTCTACTGAGATGTCTCCTAGGTGTAGCTGGCTGTTGTCTTTGTTTCTGTCCCAAGAGCCTATCTTCCCACTTTATTAGGGATGAGGAGTTGCTATCCATTTGTCTCAGCACCTAGACCTTTGGTACTGGACTATGGGGATAATTATGACCCCAGATTATCACAGTGTTGTCTTACAAGGGTGAACAATGGATTACAAGTATGGTATCCTGGCTAAAGTAGTACAATTATCAATAACAATATCATCAAGCACAACCTAGAAACTGACAATCTGTGGTAACTGCTAATTTGGTATCTCTAACCCTAGAAGCAAGATCTATAATTATATATGAACATCCAACATAAACCAGGAATTGTGTACAGTAAGTTTCCCCTTGTTAGAGTGATTTTATCCCATGGGAACTGAAGAAGGATAGGGGACAAAACAGAACAATAAGTAAAGAGAAATACAGTAGAAGCAAGGCTGAAGGATGAAGGATGATCATTCAAACTTTGGGAAGCTGGAGAGGAGAACAGTAGGGAAAGAATGAAGGGGAAAGCAAAAGAATATTGAGGCGAACTAGAAAGACTAGAGACAATTTTCATTCACGTAAATATCAGATAATCAGGAAAGACTGTTGAGAAAAGAGAGTGACAGGAGAGAGACAACAAACCAAACCACACAAATCAAAACCTAAACAACCACCTGTACAAAAGAAAAATAAAGGAAAGCAAAAGGAAAAATCCTCTGACACCCCCAAGTCTGTGCTAGTTCCCTAGTCTGAGCCAGAATCTGTACTGAGTAACCCTGTCAAGTCTGCACTAGGTTTACTGCTGAGTGCAGGGTGATCTTGGACAGAACACTGACTCCTCTCACACAAGTTCATTGTAGAACAGGAGGATGTGCCCTTGTTCACTGCCGGCCAAGGCCATTGCCTACTGCACTTCTGGTTGCAGAGCAGGGGCCTACTTCCTGTTCTTTGTAGCTAGGGTTAAGGCTGGCTTTTGGTGGCTGCCAGAATTGAGTCTGGGTTGTCCCTACTCCTAGTTCTTAGTAGAGTTCCTCCTGTCTGCTGCCCAACTGCTGGCTGTCTATGATGACGGTACTGCTCTTCCCTCCTTTCACTCCAGGATGTTGGCAGTGAAGCAACCCTGGAATTTCTCTACTGCTGGAATTCAAGTCCTGAAATAGAACGGTGATCCCACCCACCTGCTGCTGCTCCTCCACGCAGCTTTGTGTCAGGTACCACGTTAGTTTACTCACCAACCACTGATTCTGGGGTGAGGCTGGGGCTCAGGAAATAGTGTCCTTGCTCTCACTGCTGCCTCCAACTATAAGAGTCTCCTGGTTAAGTCTGCCAGTGAGGAGTAAAGTTGCTTTTGCTATCTCTGCACCAGCCAAACACCACTGGTCTAGCCACACTGCATGGTCTCAGATCTAGGGAAGTGAGCTGTTTCTTCTGTACCAATGAATCTTACTCTCTTCCTTTCCCCTATCAGTTCCCTCTTGGTTTCCATGTCCCCTGCACTCCCTTTGAAGTCTCTTGGGGCTGGTGTTTTCCAGACTCTTGGCACTTTGTTCTCGAGAAGCTGAGTAGCTGACAGCACGCTGACATTTTGTTGTTGTTGTTGTTGTTGTTGTTGCTGTTATTTGGATTTTTTTTGTTTGTTTGTTTTGATGGTTTGTTTTTTCATTTCATGAGCATGAACATTATTTCTAGTTTCCTTCTTCTGTTTTGTTCTTGTTTTTGTTTTTTCCTTTTTTCTTTCCCTCCTGTCCTCTTCATCAACTTCCCGAGGCCTGGGTTATCTTCCTTTGTCCTTCAACTTTGTTTCTAATCACTTTCTCATCTTTCATTTTTCTATGTTTTTCTTTTTCTCCCTTTTGAAATTTCTCTCCTTAAGGTAAAATTGCTCTATCAAATGGATATTTACTGTACATAATTGTCTAATTTATTTTAGTTCCTTTAACATAACTATAAATCTTGTACCTGCAGTTAGCAACTTGCATTTGGCAAATCAATAGTTACCACAGTTTGTCATTTTCTAGTCTGTACTTGATACCATTGTTATTACTGATTTACTATTTTAGCCAAGGTGACATAGTTCTGATCAATTGCTCTTCCTTGTATGCCAGTGCCTAGATTGTCTGGGGGTCATATACAATACTATGGTCCAGTACAATACTCCGTGTGTAATGCTCCTGTGTCCTTCCTAACAGAGTCAATTTTAGCAAAAATACTTTAAAGACAGTTTAGAGAATATACCCCAAAACTGCCTCAGATATTTGATTACCTTCAATATCTGATCAAATTCCTCATCCTCATCATCTCTCAGATGATATCGGATCATTCTGGCATACTTTCAGCAAGAATTCTTCTAAGTCAGCTTATCAAGAATTCTCTTTTTCTCCATTCAGTAATTTTTCCATCCACTGACTGCCCCAATTTTTATTCCTTAGTCATAAACCTCCACTTGTCCTGGGTGTATCTGGAATTGAAGTAAGTTCTATTATGAGATCTTTCCACTGTTATTTCAGTAATTTCTAGATAAAAACTTTATGCTTTTATTTATTATCCCTGGTTTTCTGTAAGCCTCCTTTCCCACCTGTCTTAGTTACTTTTCTCAGTCCTGAGACAAGATACCTGATACCCAAAGTTAAATGGGGAAAGATTTATTTAGCTCACCATTTGTAGAGGTTTCAGTCCATAACTGGCTGGCTCTGAGATAGGATGGCTTCACAGAGGAGAGCAATACATGGTAGGCAGAAGACAGCAAAAGCAACAAGCCAGAGAGAGAGAGAAAGAAAGACACAAACCTCTTTCTGTTCCTTATATTGTATGCAGACTGCCCGCCCTAGAGCAGGTGTAGGACTTACAGCTTTTTTTTTTTTTTTTTTTGGTCTTTCTCCAGTACCGGGAACCGAACTCACGACCTTGCGCTTGCCAGGCAGGTGCTTTGCCGCTAAGCTAAATCCCCAGCCCCAGGACTTACAGCTTTAATCCAAGCATTGTACTACAAATCAATCACATACTCTAGATTCAGCTACCTCCAAAAATCCTATGACTGCAAGAAGGCACAAACCATAAGACCACCATAATGCCTTCAGGAGATTTCAATTCAGATATACTCTTACCTAAGAAACTAAATTGTAAAATTTGTCTCTACTAGTATATTTATGCATGGTAACAGGAAGGAAAAAAGGCAGAAAAGAAATAATCAATTTACATTTTATATGCAGAGGTATCACAGTTCCTGCTTCTATAATTTCTTACAAGGTTAAAATCAGTAATCATCATTTCCTATTCTTTCACTCATGTTTTTCCTGCCCTCTGCTAGAAGCTTGGTAATAAGGATTTTTTCTTTTTAACCTGGAATGGTGATGTGTTAAGGCTTGTATTTAGATGTCCTCCCAAAGCCTAATGTGCTCATAGACATGGCTTTTGGGAGGTGGCTGGATTATGGGTATGTGATGCTATATTAGCATATGTGATACTGGGATTAAGTGTGTGTGGTAACTAAGCTGGTTTACAACAGATCTGGGTATGGATAATGCAAGCCCCCACTTGGGTGTGGGTGGCTTGTAGCTTGGATGAGATTAAAGGGAATTGGAGGCTTTCTGCTGCTGATTGCTGCTTGCTGCCTCCTGTCTGTTGTGTCATGGAGTGCTTCTCCTCTTCGATACCCTCTGCCATGTGGCCCTGCCTTGGAGCCAGGCAACTATTGACTGCAACCTCTACAAACTATGGGCCAAAATAATTTTTTTCTCTTTTATATTGTGGGTACTATGTCTCGGTGATGAGAAAATTAACTAAGACATGATGCAACACTAATTTCTGCATGATCTGAAATTTAAGTAGTCTAGATTTTGAGTTACTGCTGTTATCTAATAATCATTATTATTTCCCATAAGAGTATCAATAGGCACCCAGGAAATCCCTGGTTATCATGCAGTTTTCCTTGCCCTCAATGTGTGGATGCAACCCAATATCCTTTTGGTAATCCACATAAATCACCTTCATGTCATCACTATAAGAGCCAAAATGGCTGACGGCAATTTCATCTTCCAAGTCAGTAGAACTATGCTGGGTCCTCCATTGGAGCCATTTCTTCCTTTTGAACTAAGACTTCCACATATGGTAAACTCAAGGTCATGGAAATGTTGTACTGAATACTTTTCATTTTTCTCTCTAGACACTGTGCCTGTGAGACTGTCTTCTGCATCTACTCGGCTCCGTTGTCTTCTGCTTCCTGGTAACTCCAACAGTGAAAGACCTCAGTGGGATATCAGAGCATGGGAGGAACAGAGGTTGGTCTTTCTGCTTCACTGTCTTTGCTTTGGGCTGAGGTCCTAGCAGTGGCTATAACTAGAGAGTCTTTCCTAGCTCTGCCAAATGTTGGCATTGACTATTTTCCTCTACATGGCACCTTGTAAGTACCCAGTCCTACTGCTGCAACTACAGTTCTCTTTTAATTTTAGTAGCTACTTCCTCTCCCTTGTCTCTTTGGCCTAGAGTTAGTAACAGCTCCCACTGTTCTGATTAGTACTGTTAATCAAGTACTATATGCCAGACACTGGCCTAAGTGTCTAAATATATTATCTCATTTAGGTCTCACAGCCCCCATAATTAGACGGATTTCTTACTACTATAGATAGAGGAGAAAGTGACACGGTTACACTGATAGAGCTGGGAATTGAATCTCAGTATTTATAAGCATCTGTGTACTCAACCACTATCTGCTGACTCCATACGTAACTTCTCACTTCATGGACCAGTCCCTGATCTCCCTTAAAACAGTCTATTAATCGCTTTGCTCCTGGCAGCATACCTGCTACCACAATTAGAAAGGAGAATGCTGTTGCAATTTCTCCATTCAGCCATTCAACAAAAATTGGAATATGGAATGCAGGGTCCCGTTCACCGAGGGCTGGGGCTGAGAGCATCAGGGCAAGCCTACGTGGTCAGTGCGGTGCTCAGTCACGTGCTGAGCCTGAAAAGAAGTTAGAAATCTTTTCCACTGACACGATGGTCAGCCACATGGAGGTCGGAACCTCCCCTATGGATCTCCTCAAGGCCAGAGACTGGCTATTCTCCCAAGCCATTTGGTGACAAAAGACAGAATGCAACAGTTCCTCAAGGATTCTCTCAATGAGGTTGGGAAGGAGTCTTGGTTTACTCAAGATACAAGTTGCTGACAGGAGTGAAAAGCAATGGACATCCTGTTTCCAGGGTCTATTCAAAAAAGAATTAGTAATTCTGGTCAAGTCTGTTCTCTGCGTCCTGTCTTACCTTTTTGCCACTCTACTGGTGGCAGTTTTACAGCATAGGAGACAGAGACGTTTAGTTGAGCTCTCCATTCTGCTTCCTCTGCCTCTCCTCAAAATCACAGCCCTGAGTCTTTGCAGTTTCGAATTTCCTACTTTGATCAGCGCCCCACTAGGGGGAATACCTAAGTTACAGTAACTGGGTTCAGAGTGAGGCCCCTCCTACCAGGGCGCCTGGACCAGGACACGCCAGGCTTCCGTTGGCTGTTGGGAATTCGAACGGAGCCTTTAAGACAGCTGACAGCCACGCTGATTGGCTGAGGACCGTAACAACTGTCATGGCTAGCCAATCCCGAGGCCCTGAGGGGAAGCCGGTGTCTGCGGTGATCCCTGGGAGCCCAGGCCTCCAGGCCCGGGCAGCAATCACTAAATTCCCGCGTCCTTTTCGCGCTGCTAGGTGAGTGCGGGTGGCGGGCGTGGGGGACGGAAGGTCTGCACCGCTCACGCCGGCGCGAGTCCGCGACCCGGGCTCTGGAGGGCCCGCTCCAATGGTCTCTGGTGCTGGTAGGCGTTGTCAAGCTCGTTTCAGAGCCCATGCTGTCCACAGGAACTCGTGGTCTCTGTCATTATTGTGGAGTGGGAAAAGTTGGCCCCTCAAAACTCAGCGCCCCACTAGGGGGAATACCTAAATTACAGTAACTGGGTCCAGAGTGAGGCAGTGGAGATGCTGGTGGAAAATCTCCCAGAAGCCTGTGCAGGGAGGAAATAGCCTCAAAGGTTTGTTGGACAGGACCGTGATTAGGCAATCAGAAATGAGTTCAGGTAATGTGTTATTTGATAGGGAAATAAAATACCGCAGGACTTTGGATGACAAAACTCATGAACTTTTTCAATCTCATCTCACCCTCTTCTCCTTCCCTCCCTCTCTCTCCCTCCCACTTCCCCTCACCACCAACCAGAGGTGTCTAGAATATGTAGGACCAACTCTTCTGAGAAATACACCTCCCATAGCAATCTATAATAAAGCTGAGGAGAGCTGCAGCATTCCACACCTCTTCCACGGTCTCACAAGCAATCGAAGGACAAATGAAGGCAGAACACACGCCAATCAGCATTCTCAGCCCTCTGAGACACACTGAGGACTTAAATTGTGTAGATGCCACATTTGTTATCCATGATATGAAATGTGTTGGATTTTTGACAGGCTTACCTTATACAAATGAGTGAAATCAGTTATTCCTATTACAAAGTCACTCTCGCTCATTTTCCTATAAATATTTTGTGCATGTAAGAAAGCAAGTTGAAAGAGTTCTGAACACCCTAAGGAATAATCCCAGGTTTTGGAAAGTGGCTTTGTTAGTGTTAGGGAAGGAGAAGAGGCTGAAAACCCTGAACTCCATCAAGGGTAAAGTTTATAAGGTGTGGTGTACTCGTTTTCAGGTGAGGTCTCCCACAGGGAAGTTTTTCCTGCTTGACTTCGACCTTTAACCCTTCTACCAGCGAGCGTCTCCTAACCCACCCAAAACTACAGTTCCAGATAGCAAGGTCCAGAAAAAAGGTAAGTGCCTAAATTCTAACTTTCCAGTGTTTCTCATCTGTAGATAATTGACATAGGGACTATCATTCACTTGAGGATATCCCACCACTTGACAAGTAGGAGCCTCGAAGGGACACAGATCTTTGATGTATACGGTGTGTTCTTGGAGACAAGAGGACAGTTTTTCCCCTTTATAAACATTTGTAGCCGATGTAAAGAATTCATTCATACATGCTTATATGTAAAAGACAATCAAGGAATAGCAAGTTACCTGAGCTAAACTTTTTCTTGTACTGTATCACTCTTGTTCTGTGCAAACATCTGTGAAGTTCGTCAAGATGGATAATATGTCCCTCCTGCCTTCAGGCAAGTTCTGGGCTGCTGTTGAAGAGAATTCACATGGAGCTGTCAAAACTTGGAGAAAGGAGGGAACTGCTAGATCTTCTACACTCAGTGGTGGGACACACTGTCTCTGTCTCTGGTCACAGAGTTCTCAAGTGGGGCAGAGGAAGAGGGGGAAGGAGAGCTCATGATCATTTAGGCCTATTCAGGGCTGTACTTTAGGGCTGTACTTCACCTCCTCGTAAGCAGTCTGACCTCCTGAGCTTTGAAGCTGACTCTGATGCGGAAGCCCCTGTAATTCCAGGATTTGTCTTTGGCTGGAATATAGGGAAGCTGCTTGCAGCTCCCACACCTCTGATTAGCTGGAACTCAGGATTTCCTGAGAAAGGATATAGGTAATAGGAGCTGCCTGTGCTTCCCGCAGAACACTTGTCCTGCCTATAAGACATTAAGGCTAGCCACTCTAAAGTGATGTTCTATTCAACAGCTGACTAAAGAGAAAGGTATCAGCAAAGTTGTTGAGGGAGGCAGAGAGAAGTTGAAACTTTCCTCTGTTTTGCAGTCGTCTGAAAGTAAAGTCAAGAACTAAATGTTTTCTGTACCAACCCAATTAGATAGAATAGGAAGTTCTGGCCCACCCACTTAAGTACTTCCTAAGTAAGATGATAAGATAGACAATGCAGAGGGCCCATAACTTCCAGAATGGTTCAACTTATATGTTTTGGCTTTATGATGGTGCAAATGCAATATGTATTCAATAGAAACCATAGTTTGAATTTTTACCTTTTCCTGGGCTAGCCATACAGAACAACTGTTCCATTCTCACTTTCAGACAGTATTCAATAAATTACATGAGATGTTTGACGCTTTATCATGAAAGGGGATTTGAGTGAGATGAGTATTTCCAAGTGTAGGCTAAATGTTCTGAGTACGCTGACAGGAAACTAAGCTGTGATGTTCAGTGAGCTAAGTGTATACAGGCATTTTTCAGCTTAACACTACTTCCAACATAGGGTGAGTTTATTAGAATGTAACCTTGTAAGTAGAGAAGCAAGGATACAATGCAGCCATTTTTAAAAGTACATTTCCAAAGACACTGAAGTATCCTTATGCCTTCTCCACTTCAAGAATTTAGCAGGTGAAGCTGGAAGAGGATAGCTTAGGAATGTCAGCAGTGAGCAGATAGAAATCAGTGTTGTGTAGAAAAGGGGTGGAGTCACAATATGATTGTGGAAAAAAGACTCAAATACTGAGCTCAAGACACCTAAATCTTCTAAAACACAAATGCAAGGAGCACATCTCTTCTCAAGATGCGCAAGATGTCTTCTAAATCTCCTCCCCAGACACAAGGTTTTATTGTCTACCCATATAGAGGGAGAGGAAAGACGGTATCCATACTGTCCTCAAGCTTTATAGTAGGAAGACAATTGAGGAAGCATGGAAGCATACACTGATAAGATAGGGAGATCATGTAGTTCAATCGGCTGGCCTTAGCTGAGGAAATCATAGCCAGGCCAGTTAAGTATGCCTCAGTTATGACAGCTAGTTAGAATCCACACTGCATTTCTACATCAGAAAAAAATTTTTTTCTAAGATACATGCAATATGTTGTTTTAAATCTCCTTGCTTTTTTATATATTAGGTCAAGATGGGGTTTATGTTTTCAAAATCTATGAGTGAAAACATGAAAAATCAACAGGAATTCATGCTTATGAATGCTCGACTCCAGGTATGTTTGAAAATAATTAAGCTCTTATGTTGTTGCCATGGTTAAAGTTTTGTCACTTTTTTTTTTTTAGCAGCATGTTGTCTCATACACGCCATGTCTACTCTCCTCAAATGCTTTTGGGGCTTCACCCTCAAAGACTAGATGAAATCAATTGCTAATTATCTGGTGAATGGCCTTGTTTGAATATCCAGTGCAGAAACTTGTATCAAAATTTCCGTACTTAAAGAGATAACTGTTTAGAATGTATTGTAGATAGAATTATGTCCAGCAAGATAGGAAGACACGTCTTAATTCCCAGGACCTGTGAATATGTTCATAGCATGTTACCTTACATGGAAAAAGGGACAGGGACTTTACAATGTGATCATTTAAGAGGTTTCAGATGGGGAGATTATCCTGGATTATCCAGATGAATGAATTGCGATTATAAGAGGTCTTTATATGGTAAAGAGGAGACTAAGGTGAGGGCAAAGAGGGGGGCATGGTGAGAGGGAGGGAGGGAGAGAGACAGAGAGAAATTAATTGATAGATTTGAAGGTGCTACACTTCCGGCTTGAAGACAGTCAGTCAGGACCATAAGCAAAGGAATCTAGGCACCCTTCAGAAGCTAGAAAAGGCAAGGGAACAGATTCTCTTCTGTAGCCTCCAGAGGGACACAGTCCTGCCAGTCCATTTTAGACATTAACTGCAGAACTAGGGCCGGGGATATAGCTCAGCAGCGTAAGCATTTGCCTGGCAAACCTGAGGTCATGAGTTTGATTCCTGGTACCAAAAAAACAAACAAAACAAAACAAAACAAAAAGCCCAACTAACTGTGGAACTATAAGATAGTATATTTGTGTTATTTTAAATCATTAAAGTCTTTATAATTTATTACATCAGCAATAGGAAACTAATAGAGATTGTGAAAACTGACATTGGATGGATATAAAAGATAAGAGCATGGTAAACTGTCAAAATGCCCAATACTAGTCAAAAACAGTTTGTTAAAACATTGCAAGTCAAAATTAAGTGCTAAAAATTTGACTCAGGTTATTGTCCTAAGATTTCAGATGAAGATCTTTAGGTTTCTGTGGCCCATTGTATCCCTGGAAGTAGAATCCCTGCTACTGTCGGGCAGTGTAGCTCACATTTTAAAATGACTAATGCCAAGACCCCTGAATTGAATCCCAATTCTGCTCCTGACTAATTGCATGATCTGTTCTTCAGTCTCCTGATCTGAGCACTAGAGGTGATAGAATACACTTCAGAAAATATATATTACAGAGAAAAGTTAATACATATTATTATTATTATTATAACAATGACTTCAGTTTTTAGAAAAATGCCTCAGTCTCTGTTAGATGTTGCTTTTATTACTGCTGTTAATCGCTAACAAGAATCTCCTCTGAAGTGTCAAGGTTCCTTTTGGAATAGTGGAACAACTGAAAAGATGGACAACTTAATTATTATAACAGAGCAAAGTGATTTATGGGAGACCAAATATTAGGTGTAGGAATCAGCCATGCATGTCTGATTCTTAGAGCATCCTTGTCAAAGGCCTTTAGAAATTATAGTCCTCATGATGGCAGGGTTTTTGAAGAGTTGGCGATTTTACTCTACTTGCAAGCTAACAAGTTAGTCTGTTACAGAGGACCAGAGGTGCCTAAATCAGAGACACAGGACGTTAGTGCAGAACAGCAAGCAGCATGGTGCTATTTTCCATGCTCCCAAGACCTATAGAGGTGGTAGAGATGGGCATGGACTTAAATGGAATCTGTGCACTAAATGGATTTGTGTCACACTGAGGGGACACTACACTTCAAAAATCTACTGCTTTTATAGTGAGGCAGGGGCGAAGAAGGAAGGAGGGGAAGGAGAGAAGGATCTGTGTTACTTCATTCCTTCAGGTTGTTCATGGAAGCACAAGTTAAGAATGGCCCATGTAAGGGGCAGTTGGGTCAGGCTTTCCTGACCTACCCCAAAAAATCATGCAAGGACTTTCAGGCTCATGGTAATAACCTGATTGACCATAGGTCTGAGAAAAGTTTTGAATTTTGTCTATTGATTCTAGAAGCCAGATTTTACATAGCTGTAGTGGCCATCAGTTTTCATCTTATCTGAACCAAAGTGAACCAGGCCCAGGCATTTAGGGGACTATCTGTGAATCCAGGGTGCTACTGAGCCAGTAGCCTTGTTCCAGTTGGCAGAGTGGAGGAAAAGTTTGCCCCATAGGGGTGGGTACTACTCCTTTATGCAGAAACTAAAATGATACTCAGGCACACTTCAATTTTACCAGCAGATTGGCTCTTCCCTTGTAGTTGGTATGTCCTAGTTGTTGCACAACACAATAAAATGTCCAGCCTGGGAATCATAAGGCCTCCATGGGGCAGGTCTTTATCTGTAGCAAGAGCTCAGCAGCATGTCAATGACTGCTTCCCCTTTTTGAAAGGGATATGTTGTGTGTTGAATTCTATCTCCTCAAAATTCACATGTTGAAATCCTAGGCCCTACTTGCAAGCTAACAAGAATGTAACCTTATTTGGAGATAGGGTCTTTACAGAGGTAACCAAATTAAATGAGTCACTAGGGTGGACCCTAAAGTGACATCAATGGTGGCCTCCTAAGAGGAAATTCGGACACAGAGACATGGATATGGAGAGAATGCCCTCAGGATGTGGAGGCAGTCATCTACAAGCCAAGAGAAGAGGTCTGGAACGGAGATTTCCCTCAGAACCTTGCAAGGAACCAACCTTGATTTTGGCTTTCTAGCCTCCAGGGCAGAGACAGTAAAGTTACACTGCTTAAATGAGCCAGTTTGTGGTCCCTTGTTTTGACGGTCCTAGCAAACACGCAGGGAGAGTTGGGTGCCCATGTCCAGCAGGTGGTGTTACAGTACTGAGCAAACAGCCTTCCAGAAGTTCAGCAGCAGTTTTCCCTTTTCTCTCTGGGACGTTATAGTGTTTCTGTAAGACCAGTGGGAGAGGGCCAAGGAAGTCATGAGTGGGAAAGATCCTTTGGTCACTTTGAGTTTTACAAGTATGCAACCCATAAATTTCATTATACGTTTATATGCAGAAAGTGGGATGGGGCGTGTGTGGACATACCTAACAATATCTTCAAGTGCTTCAAAGCCCCTCTAATTTCCCTTCCTCACGGAGAACTTTACTGAAACACTCTCATTTGATGCAGGTGCCTTTGGCTGTTGTTACTCTCGTTCGGAACACCCAGCAGTGTTTCACATAGGTTCTTTAGGGATTGTTATTGTTTTAGGGGATAACAGTCTCCCAGCTGGAGAAAGAATACAGAAGGTCAGGGAGGACTTTTTGTCCTTTGATTCCTTATCCAAGAATGACAGTGCTTCCTCCTCATGTGCCCCTAGCCTCTGGAGAGCATTGCTACTCAGGAGAATCATTCATTTCACCTTCACTAGTGCCACGTACTGCTCTGCAGTCCTTGGTAACCTGGGTCACTTTGGTGCTTAGGACATCCTCGCTCCATGGGACCAAATAGACTTGGGCACCTGCATCCAGCAGAACCATAAAAGATTGAGTTCTTCTCCAAACGTCCCCAGGGCACCCACATTTCCTCTCAAAATAGTCTGAAGTGGGGAGGAGGGAGGGAGAGGGCTCTAAGGGCAAGAAGGAAAAGCATCTTGTTGTCAGTAAACCAGGCTTGGTATTTATTTTCGGTTTAAAATGGCCTCCTGCCACTGAACCCAACAGATAATTTTCTAATGCTTTCAGTCTACCCCCAATTTTTTTTATCTTCATTGCTGACATCATTTATTTCTGCTTTAGGGACTCACTGACTCTCAGCAGCTACAGTCACATTGCATTGCCTTTGACTAAAACGTGGGGCTTGCTGTGCTATTGTTGTGATAACATTCTTCCTTTCTCCCACCCTGGAGAACATGCTATCACCAAAGCAGCATTTGGGCAACTTGTTTCAACCCTGTCTTTTGTTGTTGAAGTTCACTTAATACATAGGACAGTGAGGGACCTCACTTCATCCTCCCACCCTCACCACCTTCTACCTGACAGCAGTTACTTCTTGATTCCAGGGTTTTCTCTTATCCTGTAACCCAGCTGAGGGCCCATGTCTTTTCTTTTCCAGAAAGCCATGTCTCTAACATGATTTCACCCTTGTGACCCAAACTGTCAGGCCTTGTGAAACAGCTGGACCATTACTGTACTGGTAAATAACAGGTTAGCTTGTTACTGTTTCACAGATTCTGGCGGAAGACTGTTACCCACAGCAGAGCAATCAGCATGTGCATGCAGTGATGTTGGCAACAGTTTTCCGCGTACTCCATGTCCCACAGCAGGAGGTAGATGAGCCTCTGTTGGATGCTGAAATGGATGCAGTGGGTTTATGACATAGCTGAGAAACACTGAGCTCATAGAACTACTAATTTTATTGTGCAGGGAGAGCAAACCTGCTCTTTGCCTAGAAGGAGATGCGATCTCAAGGTTTTTGAACACAATTCTGCCCATGTGTCACTGATTTTGTGGGCTCGTGTACTCTCCATGAGAAGAATCAGACACAGGAACAATAATGCAGGAAGAAGCCTTTTTTATTCTCATGCTCAAGTGTCAGGGAAAACATTCTTAGTACAAGGGAAAAAGAAATCCCAGGCCAACTCAAACAGAAGGACAAGAAAGGATACTTTTATAGTGCTTCTCGGGTCATCATGGACCTAGCCTTTTGATGTCATTGCAAGGAGGGATGGAATTCCAGTTGCACTTCATTATGCCAGGCATGCCTCTACCATCTTCACAAAAGGGTAGGCATTTTACTACGATAAAGAAGCAAAAGTAATTATAAGTTACTTTAGTGACTATTCTACGAAGTGTTTTTGCCCCTCGCCATTGGGGGGAAACCCCTAGCATTGTTCTAAAGTAAGGCAAGTTGTTCTTCTGTCTTGGTGGGTCTGATTGATAGCTAAGTTAACTGCTTTATTTTTCTTAGTCTCAGCTTCCTGGTATGCCAGCTGACCTTGTAACCGCTGAACATTAATCTGATTCCGCAGTCTCCTGTCTCCTGGTGCTTTTAACTGACCCCCTAGACCTGCAGGTGTTAGCAGCTGTCTCCCATGGAATGAACAGCCAGGGCTGGATCCCCGGCCTACACAACAAAAATGTGCAGAAAGGCTCAGGGGCCATGGGGGATTGATTTTCCCAATGCATGTGCTGGCTAAGATAACTCGTTATTTTCTTGTTGATCAGGATCTGTTTTATTATTTATCTTTTCACATCTTTTTTATTTTCTTTTTGGTAAAAACGAAAACATCACAACTCAACAACTTCTTATTTTTGTTTTTTCTTTCATGTGAAAGGACTAAAGTCAGATATTCAGCTACATCTCTTATAGCACTGGCTAGGTTTTCAATCCTGGCTATACGTTTGGTTCATTCAGGGACTCTACGATATTTTGGTCCTGCCCTAGACTAATTGGACCCCTTATGGTTGGGTGTGGGTGTTGTTACTTTAAGCTCTCCAATGCAATGTAATGCATGGTCTAGGTTGGCAAACTTTATCTTTTCCTTCTTTTTCTGTGATGCTACACAATTGTAATGGGTGAGTGGTAAAATCTACGTAGGAGTTGGGACCAAATAGGTTTTCACTTGATAGTGAATTAATTATGAAATGAATCACTAAAATCAAGCCAATCAATATTTATAAAGGGGCTCCAATCAAAGTTGTTTTTTAAGATGGAAGAGATTCATATTATTGGTTATAATGATATTTTCAAAACATCAGGGTTCAGTTTCCCAGCAGAAATTGCCTTCCAGCCTCTGTTACTGAGGATGACGGATGGAAGCTGTAAAAATGAATGTTTCTTAAAGACCCACTTGCTGGCAGATCTAAACTAACTTTATACCACTTAAATGGCTGGAAAAGCATTTTGATGTCATAAAATAGAATGGAAACTGGAAGCACAAGCAGAGAAAATAAGAGAACAGATTCCATAGTTCCATCCTATGCTACAGTGTGATGTGGGTAAAGTAGTTATGGTCAGCGTGAAGATTAGTTGGGCAGTAAATAAATGTTTATTGATTGTTGCTATATTCAAGCAACAAACTGATGATTCAGAAACAAAACACAGGATAGCAAGGCATGCTGACACATGCTTGCAATCCCAGCCTCTGAAGCAGGAGGATTGAAAGTTTAAGAACAAGTTGGGCAATTTAGTGACTTAGCAAAACTTGTATCAAAATTCACAAAACTTGGGTGGAGATCGGGCACTGGAGATGTAGGTCAGTCTAAAGACTGCCCTGGGTGCATTCCTCAGTATGGAAACAAAAAACCAACATAAGAATAATAATTTGACTTGTACACATAGTGAAGAAATAAAGGCAGAATGTATAGACTCCCTCAGTTTTCAAATAAATAAAAGATACAGTGTGGTCTAAATAAGAAACACTTCCAGACATATACCAGTAGATTTTCCTTTGATTTTCCAATTCATTTGTCCATTTATAGCCAGGGATATAGCTCAGTGGCACAGCACCTGCCTGGCAAGTGTGAGGTCCTGGGTTCGATTCCCAGTAACAACAGAAAACGTACTCCATTTATATGAATTTGTATGGAGTGCCTATTAAAAAGAAATGAGAATTCTTATAGTGCTTAGTGGTTGGCTTCAAATGTCTTAATGCTAGAATTTATGGAGCAACCTCTCCAGCTTCAGAGAAAAATCCTTAAACTTAATACTTAACTAAATTGCACATAATACTGCTAAAAATCCAAACATGCAGACATTCAGAAACTAAGTCAGCCACGTGTTACTGGAAAAATGAATTGAAGAGATAATCGTATCGGTCCGCAAAGAAACATCAAGACCTAGAAAATCTAACTTGGTAGTATGCATGTGAAAGACAGGAAAAGGTATAACCCTAAACTAATGTTTTAGCAATCTTGCTTCTCCTATCTCAACTTCTTTTGCCTTTTTTCCCTTTTTGCTAGAATGTACTGTAACACAAATTTCAATTTATCTATATATCTTGCAGTATAAACCTCTAAAGGTATGGATATAACTACATTTAATTAAGTCAGCGATAATTCTCTCCTAGCGTATAATACCTCATCCCATTTACCTCATACACATCTTTTTACAATCGGGTTTGTAATCAGAATCCAAGCATAGTTTTCACACAATACTTAGATATTAGGACCCCCAGGTCTGTCTTAATTTGAGGCAACATCCTTTTAGCCTGTTCTACATTCATATGTTGAAGAAACCAGGTCATTTGTTCAATAGCCTGTTCCACAGACAAATTTGGTGAATTGCTTCGTGGCGTTATTATTGAAAATATTCTTCTGAGTTTTGTTGTTGTTGTTCCTATAAACTGGTATAATCTAGGGGTTTGATTTAACTCAGGTTCAGTTGTTATTTTTTAAAGCAAGACTTCTTTATAAGTGGTACTGTATTCTTCCTAATGCATCAAATTATGAGGAACTTAAAATCTGGTTGTCTTACTTTCCAGTATCAGGAATCAAAGTCAGGACCTTGTGCTTGTCAGGCACACGCTGTGCCTGCTGAGCTATATCTCTGGCCCTTGACTGTCATACTTTCAATGATGTCAACTGACCCTTCTATTATAAAGTTCCACATTAGCCTGTCATCTTATGGTTTTACTATCCATTCATGATTACTGCCTAGATTTTTTTTTTTTACTTCTTTAGGGCTTGACAAAAATAGTGATTTAAGAAGATTTTCTCCTTTCTGCATTTATTAGCTAGAAATTTAATAAGAATTTCCCTTACTAACTACTTTATTATCATGAAATACAGTCTATACAGAAAACAGAAAATAAGTGCTTTTCCTGGGGCTCAGGATTTAGCTCAGCGGCACAGGACCTGTCTGGCAAGCACAAGGTCGTGAGTTCGATTCCGGGTACCAGAAAAAAAAAACAAAAAATAAAACTATAAAAAAATAAAATAAATGTTTTTCTCCCTTAATTTAGAAATTTTTGCAATAGTGAATTAATGCCATGCAACCTCTGAAGGTAACCAAAATTTTTGTTTGTATATTATGACTATAAATTTTTGGTGAATTTTAATCAGGTGTAGTCATTATTGCTTTTGATCCCCAAATTGACCTTTTATAATTTAACTTCTATGTCCTCTGGATAAGACCCAGTTAGTCCTTGATCATGGCTAGATTGTTGAACTTGTCTGTGTCTCACTTCCCACATTTAAACATATACCTTAATAATAATTATTACACTCTGTAACTTTGCTCGGAAGATTAAAGGAGATAACTCATGTTTAGGAATTTAACACACAAAAAATCTTCCCTGCATAAGCACTCCGCAAAGTCAGTAATGTGAGCAAAACTTTTATTACTAGCAGTGCCATTTATTTATTTACCATATTTATGGAGCCCCTGCTCTGTACCAGACGGTATCTTAGATGGAGAGACACAGCAAAGAAAGCTGATAAAGTCTCTTCCTCATAGAGCTTACATCCAGCAGGGATACAGGCAACAACCAAGTAGCCAGTGCATTAGAGGTGATGGGCTCTGTGAGGGGTAGTGGCAGGGGTATGTGAGTGGTTGGGCAGGACGTTGCCATTTTTTGAGGAATGGATAGTGAAGGCCTCTTCAGCAGAGCCTGGAGGGACCAGAAATGTGAACTATGTAGAAAGTTGAGGAGTAACAATTTCCAGCAAAAGAAAGCGTAGGCAGAGACAGACGGGAGACAACCAGGAGCTGGAGGAACAACGCTCCAGAGGCTTGTGGTCAGAGCTCTGGAGGGGTTGGGAGAGTAGCGGGAACAAGGTGAGAGGCCACACAGGCATTGTACTTATCATAACTGTTAGCGAAATGCATTCTGAGTGACCCGGGAAGCCACTGCAGGGTTTCGTGCAGAGGAGTAACATCGTCTGATGGATTTTGCAACATAAAATATAATGTGTGCTCCACGAGCGTTTTTCCAAGTACATAAAAATAGGAACAGCAAATAACTGTTATGAGAACATTTCCAAGTTGCTTAAACCTTTATAATGGCTGTGTTCCCCGCCCCCATTTTTTTTTTAGAGGAGGAAGCTATGTTCTTAGGAAAGCAAATGGCATGGCGTGTGTTTTAGAGAGAGGCTTGCAGTGACGAAGAGCCTAGAAGGTAGAGTAGGTGGTAATGAAGAGGAGAGAGCAGTCAGGAACATTCTGTAGGTGAAAGCTGAAGTGGTAGGTAGGTGGAAGTTGGCTCAGGGCCTAGAAGCGTCAGGGGATTTAATGGCTGTAAATTTACTAGCAAGTAAGTGCCTTCCGTGGAAGGACAGTGTGATCGTGAGAGCACCAGGACGGTGGGGGCTCTAAAGAGGCCTCATCCAGTTCCTGTGGCTGGATTCCCAGTAGTCTTCAATTCATGCTTCTGGGACATGTTTCTGCCCATACCCCCCATCACCACTGTCTTAATCTCCTCTTGTCCTTCAACCAGAATCATTCAAGATTTATTTTCTTTTAAATTTTTTGGTTAATTACATGATATGAAATTTATTATTCTAAAGTGTACAGGTCAGTGGCATTTGGTACATTTACAGTGTCATGCAGTCACCACTGTTTAATTCCATGAACATTTCTATCACCTGCAAAGGGAACCCTAAGCCCGTAGAGCATCCACTCCCAAGCCCTCTTGCTCAATTCCAGCCTCTGGCAACTATTATTCTATTTTCTGTCTCTAGGTGTGTCTCTGTTGACATTTTGTATAAATGGAATAATACCGTATGTCGTCTTTTATGTCTAGTTTCTTTCCTTTAATTATCTTTCCAAGCTTCATTCACACGGTAGCATGTACCGGTACTTCATTCTTTATGACTGAATAGGATTTCACTGAATGAATGTCTCACATTTGGGTTATCCATTGATCTGGCTCTCCATCTTGGTGGGTATTTGGGTTCTTTCCACCATTTGGTTATTGTGAATAGTATTGTTATTAACATTCTTGCACAATTTTTTTTGAACACTTGTTTTCAATTCTTTGGCTATATACCTAGGAATGGAATTGCTGAGTCATATGGAAATTTTATGCTTAACTTACCAAGAAACCACCAAATTGTTTTCCACCGTGGCTGTTAATACTGTGGAAAACAATCTCCTCTGTGTATAACAGGAAATTCACAGACACTGGAGTGAGAAACACTTGGGCCTGACCCTGAGTGCATCACTTCCTGGTTGAGTGACCCTGATACAGGCTTCTTCCTCTCTAAGGTGAGGAGGGTACCCAAGTACCAAATCATGAAGCATAGTTTCTTATCCACTGTCTACGCTCTAATTTGCTCATCATTACAACTTCATTCTTCCCCCCATATCATATTTTCTTTTTTTTCTAATATCATTTTTTTATTTTTCTCTTTCATTTCACTTTCATTTCTGTCCTTCTTCATCTTCAGTTCTGGGGTAGGCACTTACTTTTCTAGTTTCCTCTCTCCACTGTCTTTCAGGATGCTTAGTACTTTAAATAGTTAATCCTGGCAGTAGGGCTGGAGGGTTAGCTTGGCTATCAGCCCACAAACTTTCACTGGGTCTCGAAATCTCAGTGAGCATGAAATGCTGGGGAACACTTGTGCATGTGGTCTCCAAAGTAATGGAAGAACCAGCCCATTCCAAAAGGTTCCTGGGACCTGTCCTAAAATACACAGGCGTATTCTTGCGTACCCATCTTGTACAAAAAGGAATGGCTGCTTCTCCATTCCTTTTTTACATATATTTCAGGGTTCTGATGATTTTTTTTTTCAGGAAATTTCAAAACAAAAAAATGCCAGTTTAAAGTGAATTCAGCAAATAGTAACTTGACTCAGGATGTATGTGGAAAATTACAAAAGAATCTGCAAACGTGGAAAGTTGCTGAGTATACATTGCAGTGAAGAACTAGAGTAACTAGGGGAAAATAATTCCTTTCTCTTAAGAACCAGGTGTTTGAATCTGATCTTTTTGTTTGTTTGTTTGTGTTTTTTTCTGGCACTGGGAATCGAACTCATGACCTTGCGCTTGCCAGGCAGGCGCTGTGCTGCTGAGCTAAATCCCCAGCCCCTTGAATCTGATCTTCAAAGTATGTTTTTATTATAACCATTGCATAAAAATATTTTTTGTTTCCAATTTTTTCTGTCCAGAGACTTGAGGTCTATTCCAATACTTAGCATTTAATTTACAACTATTTCCATTTAGTATTTAATCATAATTGCTTGCCAGAACTTTTAAAAAGTGAATGATTTAACATTTGTTGCCTACTTTTAATATATTCTAAGATTTCTAAGACATCCAAACCAGAGCTCTGAAAATATTCTCTCCTTCTGATTCAAATTATAATATCAATTAAGTGACCATTTATTGATTATTTTTTGTTTGATCTTCCAATCAAACACGTTTCCATTCCCTGTTCTTCCCTGTCCTCTGCCCAGGGCCCTGACGCTCAGCATTGCGTTTACCAAGCTTCCCTGCCTGGTTTCTTGGTCTGTTCAGCCTAGTGGGAGGCACTAGGAGACTGAAGGGTGGGAAGACCATGAGGTTGGGTTAGGGTTCGCACAGTTTCCGAAGACACTGACTGTCCCTTTTAGGCTCTGTCTCTTCCATGACTCCAGCCCTCCCTGGGCTCTAGTTAGTAGGGTTTGCTCCCCGCCCCTTCTGCACTGCACGTTAAGACTTCCTGTTATTGCCAGCCACCGGGTGCTTCATCATCTTTTGTGGTTACCTAAACTTTGATCACAGTCATTACATGGTCTCCTCCTTAACTTTTTTTTAGTTAAACTGTTCTCAAGTTTAAGAGGGAGTGTACTCTCTATTTCCTGTTGAGACCGCTCAAAGAAGATAATGGGTATATTTACGTTTTTGTATAAACGACTACCAGAAATTTTAAAATTACCTTCTTTTTTCATGAAAAATAAGAATGTACATGTAAAGAATATTAAACTGTAGAAAAGCTTGTGGGAATTACAGAGTTAGTGTGATACTCACAAAACTGCTTCATATAAATGCTAACCTTACAGTTTGGGGTTAGACACTGCTATAACTTCCAATCCAATTCAGTTCTTTTCTGATTCTTCATTGGTTGTGTACGTTTAGTGTCTATGCTGATCACAGAGAAGAGACCTAGAACTGAAGCATGTTATACAAAATCCATAAAGCAGCTCTTTAATAAAATGAATGTCAGATATCAATACGGAACTAAAAGTTATATAACTGCAACTTATGTACATATCTACAGAATAGGTTAAGCTAAATACTAACTTTCAAAGAAAATTTTCTCCACTACTGTAACAATTAACAATATTATATATCAAGGTACAGTAAATAATGCTAGTTTATTTCATGTAAGCATAGTGCATATTGGTTCCTAGGTAAAAGCCTCTGCTTTAAAAAAAGACAAAATTTTCTTGTTCATTTGTGAATTTTATTTGATGTACTGATCCACTTCCAATCTTTCTGTGGGCACAAGTTGTAAAATAGTGTGGGCTACGGGTGGACATCTCAGCTTTCTGCTGTGGATCTGCCTTATTAAAACTGCTTTGCAAGAAACAATAGTGTTAGATAAAGTTTCAGTATGAACAAATTAATATATTTTTATAGCAGAACACAATCTAAAACACAATTTTCCAATCATTTCTATATTTAAACTAGCTATTTTCTTAATTGTAATTTTGTATGTCTTTGATAACCTCTTTTGTTTCTATTTTTAAGCTTAAATCATAATGTCTATTACATGAATTGGGTCAAGGATTATAATAATTTATACTAAAAAATGATGCCCTTAGATGTTTGCTTCTATCATCAAAAATAATAATAAAGAAATAAAAAAATTAAAAGGTACAGGTAAGGCCAGCAATAACAATTTTTCTTGCTTTAAAAAATAAAACAAGTGATCAGTGTGTACTATAAATGTGTACTAATAAAAAGGAAAGTCACAGTTATATATAGTAAAAAAAATTTTAAACTCAAAATCTTATTATTTTATCATCTTATCGACTTGGTTCCTGAGGTTTTCTCTTATACTTGTCCTTAAACTTAGAATAGAATTTCTAAAGGAGTGTCTCAGAAAGTTTCTGGGAAAATATGTCAGGATTATATTATGACACTACCTAGCAGTGTAACAGAGCATGCTGGCATTTTCATTTGAATTTTCTTATTAACATTTAAGATAGAACCCTAAAGAGAACATTCTAAACTGTTTTATTTATTCAGTGTTTTCTAATCACTGACAGCATGGCAGCCCCTTACTATTGTATAGTAAAGAGGCCATAAAGATGAAAAGACAATATTGAGTACTTTATGATATGTATATATTCTGAAATAACTCAAGTTCATGTAGTGCTTTTCTTGGTAGAAGAAATATTGGGATCATGTTCAGCAAACAAAAACTTTGTGTTCTCTTTATACCTGTTTAGTAAATTAGTGATGTTTGTTTTAGGTGTACTGACTTCGTTCAAATATTAGCTTTAAACATGAATTATAAATAGGTAGACTATATAAGGTATTTATTTCACTATAGTAATATAAATATATCATGAGGATCTGAACTTGTGTTATATATGAAAATAGAAACTTGATTTTTAAATTATATTATCATGGCTCAGATTTCTACCTCATAAAATAATTCTTTAATTATGTACCCCAAAATAAAAATATTAACTTGAAGTCATATTTGTTTTGAGGAACTTTTGAATATGTGAAGAGCACAAAGTTTGTTTGTTTGCTGTTACTCTTCTCTTTTTTTTTTTTTTTTTTTTTTTT
>NW_004955434.1:9437883-9450995 GCF_000276665.1 Chinchilla lanigera | reverse complement strand
AGCTAGGGTCTTGGTTTATAGCTCATCTGGCCCCAAACTCAAGGTCCTTCCTGTTCTAGCCTCCTGAGTGCTAGGATTACACGCATGCACCACGGTGCCCAGCTAAACTCTGAATTCTTAAAGCTATATTACAGTGGAGGTTATGGGTGATTTTTTTCTCTTTAAAAACTCTATAATTATACATTATGATGTACTTAGCACGGTAAGAGCTGCAGTAATAGACCTTCTATCCTATGCCTCCTTTTCCTCCTCCTCCTTCTCCTCCATCTCTGGGTTTATGTATTTTGTTTATTTTTTCAAACAACCAGTTCTTTGATTCATTGATTCTTTGTATTTTTGTCTCAATTTTATTAATTTCTGTTCTAATCTTTATAATTTGTATTGTATTAGCTCCATTGTATTAGCTTTAGATTTGAACTGTTCTTGTTTTTCTAGGACTTTAAGGGGCATCACTGAGTTATTTATTTGGGTTGCTCTGTTTTGGCAGGGTGGATATTCACAGCTTTAAACTTCCCTTTTAAGACTATTTTCATTTTGTCCCATAGGTCCTGGTATGTTGTAGTGTATCATTATTTGATTGTAGGAACTGTTCAAATTTTTCCTTGATTTCTTCTGTGATCTGTTAATTATTCAAGAGTGTATTGTTTAAACTTCATGTGTTTGCATAATTTCTGTGGGGTTTTTTTGCCATTGATTTCTAATTTCATTAGAAAAATGAAACTATGATGATTACATGTGTGGGTTAATTTCGATTCTTTTGTATTTATTTAAGCATTCTTCATGGGCTAATATGTGGTATATTTTAGAGAAAGTTCAATGTGTTGCGGAGAAGAATGATTTCTGCTGTTGGGTTAAACACTGTAGATATCTACTAGGCCCATTGTTCAAAAGTTTGATTCAACTCTGATTCTTTTTTGGTGTGTTTTTTTGTTTTTGTTTTTGTTTTTGTTTTTGTTTTTTGTCTACTTCGTCACAGTGGGGTTGAAGTCCCCCACTAAAATTGTGATGTTTATCAGATCTTTATGTCTAGTAGTTCGAAGTTGGGTGCACCAGTGTTTCAGCAGATATATGTTCACAATTGTTGTTTCTTCCTGTTGAATTATTCCCTTAACCAATATATAGGGACCTTCTTCCACTCTTCTGATCAGTTTTGACTTGAAGTAAAAAAGATAGCTATTCCTTCTATAAGCTAAAGACAGCTATTCTTTCTTTTCAAGCTCCTTTTGTGTAAATATTGTATACAGCATGCCATTAGGTACAGCATTCTTGTTATGGCATACCTACCATTAGGTTTTTTGATCCAATCTGAAGATCTGTGTCTTTTCTTTTCTCTCTCCATTAATTTTAAAATAGTTTTAGTTGATGTATTAGTCTGGATTAGAAGGTTTTTTTTCTTTTAAGGCTTAAAATACTTCAGAATTTCCTGACCTTTATGGTTTGTGTCGACAAATCTGTGGTAGTTCTAATGGTTTTACCTTTACAAGTGATTTGTTGTTTTTCTTTAATAGCTTTTAAGATTCCATCCCTGTACTGAACCTCTGAGATTTCAACTATGATGTGTCATGGAGGAGTTTTTTTCTGATCATGGCTATTTGGGGTTTTATATGAATCACTTAAGTGTAATTTAAATTCTTTCCCCATGCTTGATCACTTTTGTTGTCCATACTTTCAATAGAATTTTGTATCTCTTACATTTCTATTTCTACTTTTTTGTGGACTCTAGTTCTTTGCCTAACTGGTCATTCATGTTTTGCCTAACTGGTCATTCATTCTGGTTAGCTCAGTTAGCCTTTTCTTTGTGTCTCCTTTTAGCTCACTGATATTTTATTAAGTCCATTAGCTGCTTAGCTATACAGTCTTTGAGTTTGCCAAATACCTTATTGGTCTGGATTTTTTTTTCATTTTTATCCTTTTGTATCATTCAGCTATTTGCTTTTTGATTTCCTCCTCTTTGATGCCCCATAGGTCAGCTTTAGGGCACTGAGAGTTTTGAGAGACATTTTGTTGCCTGTTTCTTCATTGTGTTTTTGTTTGTTGGTTTTTGTGTTGAGGATTTAGGGTTGGAAAGACTTTGTTGCTAGTGTGGAGATGTTTTTAGTTAATGTCTACTTTCCAGTAATGTGATCACAGCTTTGGTTGCTCTTTGGTATTTATTTACCTCATCGACCTACTCAGTTTAATAGGACTCTACCCTGTCACTATGTTGCAGGGAAGAATCCCTATTACATCAGTGTCAATAGATCCAACCATACATCAATCATATACCTTAAAACTTGTTTTAATAATTTCATTCTTTTATTAATGCCCCATATAGATTGTACTATATTAACAGTTAGATCAGCATGTGAAGGGATGGGAGAAGAAAAAGAGCAGAGACCAAGGAAGGGAATAAATCAGTAAGAAGAGAAGGAGGGAACAGAAATAGCAATAGATGTGTAACAGGTGGTTAGATTCTGTTGGCATTATTTTTAGTTGGGATGAAGGGCTAGTGTTGAGAGTATTTTAGAGAATATTTGTGGGAGTGAAAGAGGGGATGGAAGCATGGTTGAAGAGTCAGGGAAGCTATGAGTGTTGGAAATTGTTAGTATGTTGGTAGTTAGCTTATATTTGGATACTCTATGCACAACTTTTGGTGAGCATTACCCTGACTTGTCTTTGACAGGTATTAAAGTAAAACACTGGTCAATCATTATTCTTTTCACATAAACAGACGCCACCTATATCTATATCTGTATCCACATATATCTGTATCTATATCATCTATAAAATCAGGTGAATGGGATGGATGGGAGAGAGGAAATATAAAGAAATCAGAAAGTGAAGAAGAAAGAAGGGAGAGAAACAAATTTATTAAGAAAATACTCTCCCCAAACCCCACACAGACGTAAGAACGCAAAATCAAAGTGACCTCACAGTCCCATTTATACTTTAGTCTGTTCAGTTGTAAGTCTCCGATCTTATCACCCCAGCCCCTGATTCCATGATTTGCTTAATCACCTGCCTGTGAGCAAGGAAACTTGCTGATCAAGATGGCGCTCTGGGCCCACCTCTCAGCAGCAAGCTGTGCTCTGGGCATGGCTAACTATAGGCCTTTGCCTCTGTTCTAGTATCTGCCCACTTCAGTTAATGTGAGGAAGGGAGGTTGCAGTGTAACTGGTCCAGCACCCAGTTCTCGGGAAACAGTCTGCAGTAATATTGATGATGCAAGGACAAACCAGATATTCACATACAGTAAAAAAAAAAAAAAAAGCAACAACTATGCCACCACTGGCAATGGCAAAGAAGTCAACAATAATAATGA
Source organism: Chinchilla lanigera (assembly GCF_000276665.1). Taxonomy (NCBI): domain Eukaryota; kingdom Metazoa; phylum Chordata; class Mammalia; order Rodentia; family Chinchillidae; genus Chinchilla; species Chinchilla lanigera. Next base: position 9,447,694 of record NW_004955434.1, on the reverse strand, counting down.
CTTACCATAGAACAAATAAAAGCAACAGCTGTACCACCCTTAACTGTAGAAAAGGGTCTGCAATAATAATATAGACACAAAGAAAAACCGATTATCAACATACAGTTGATATACAGTAAATATCTACTAAACACAGCCTCTGTAACCCCATTAACAATAGAAAATAATTAAACAATAATAGCATAGAATCAGCAAAATATCTAAAATTAATGAAAGCTTAGTAGTAATACTAATAAAAATGGAAAGGACAAGAAAAGGAAAAATAAGTCAACTTGAAAAAAATAAAGAAAAGGAAAATAATAAAAGAGAGAAGAGAAAAGTGAGAAAAAGGACCCCATTAAAGAGTAAAAGAAACTGGGCACAGGGGCAGATGACTGTAATCCCAGCCCTTGGGAAGCTGAGGCAGGATGATCACCATGAGTTTGAGTCCAGTCTGGGCTACACAGTGAGTTGAAGGCCAAGAGTAAGACCTTGTCCAAAAAAAAAAAAAAAAAAAAAGAATGGAATAAAAGTAACAGAAAACAAACCAGAAAAAAAGAAAAGAAAACCAGAATGAAACAAACAGCAAAAGAAAGGAAACAAAGAAACAGCCCACAACCACCCCCCCCAAAAAAAAAACCAACGGAGAAAAAGGGAAATGAGTCTGAAAAATTCTTCCATGGGTTGGAAGGAGAGATTGCGTTCCAGTACCTGCAGCAGTATCAGGGTCCACCGGATACAGGGAGGGACAGTGAGTCACCGTTAAGTTCTATTTTGTTTCCACACTCACTTTTTGCGTGTGAATGCTGAGTCCTGCCCTGCCTTTCCTGCTGGGCTGGGCCAGTCAATAATGTAGTATCTACCTTAGTGCTGTCATCACTCTAGCTGCTGCCAGTGTCCAAGTCCCTCTTGTGCCCCAAGTCACTTCCATTTCTGCCTAGTTCGTGACCTGAGGGTTTGTGAGGTTCCCCCGCTCCATACCAGTCTGGAGGCTTCTCTGTCAGTACACCGCGGGCTATGGCAACAATTTGAGTCCTGCCTGAGCAATTTAGAGACTTGGCAATCCCCTGTCTTCTAAATACATTTTCTCCAGTCATGTAACATTTAACAACATTATGCCAAGTGAAAGAAAAATGCTGATTTATTTCATTCATAAGTGGTGCATATTGGTCCCTAGATAAAGGCCTCTGGTCAAAGAAAATGAAGACAAAATTTTCTCGCTCATTTGTGAGGCTTATATGGTGAACTGGAACAATTTTTAATCTCTCTCTGGGGTACAGGCCATAGAATTTACTAGAGAAAAACCATCTTAATTGCTAATTCTCCGCTAATTGACTTCCTTGTTTATTATTAATCTACCTCACTTCACTGCCATGCAACAGATAATGTTAGATACAGTGTCAGTGTGAACAAAGTAATACAGTTTTACAGCAATGTATAATCTAAAGCATAAACTAGCTCCTCCTACATTTAAGCTTCTTATTTATTGCCTCAATTATTATTTTCCTAGGTTTTTAGTGGGATTCTGTTAAATTCCGTAACAAGCGTCTATTGCACAAAGAATAATATGCTTAACTTTAATACTTGAAAATGACAATCTTAAGAGCTCATATCACACACACACACACACACACACACACACACACACACACACAGGTGAGCCTAAAAACAATTTCCTTTCAAGATTTTAGTTTTATCTAAAACCCTATATCACTCTTATTGTTTTTGCTTTGTTTTGTTTTTGTCTATGTTGTTGGTATTTTGCTATTATTCTTTTTTATTATTCTCTTTGAAAGAAAAGAAAAAAAGATTTTAGTTTTAAAGTCAAATGCTATTGTTTTTGTTATTTTAAAACAATTATTTCAATCTTATCTAACCTCATTTCTGGGATTTTTTTTTTTTTTTGAGATGGAGTCTTACTAGGTAGTTCAGGCTGGTCTTGAACTCACTATGTAGCCCAGGCTGGCTTCAAACTTGCAGTGATCCTCCTGCCTCAGGCAGGAATTACAGATGTGTGCTACCATATCTGACCAGGATTTTTTTTTAGGATGAAGTCTCCCTATAACTCACTTCTTCTATATCTACCTTTAAACTTAGGCAAGAATTTGAGAAACAATACCAGAGAAGGTTTCTGGAAGAGTATGCCAGAATTATATTATACTGCTAACCATGTAATTGAACAGTAGGCATTTTCATTCCCTTCTTGTACATTTGTGTCAAGGGTAGAACTTCAAAGAGAATTTTCAAGCACTGATGTATTTATTCATTTACTTAGCATTGGTAGTGAGTTAATGAGGATATAAAAAATGAAAAAGACAACATTGAGTAGTTTTATAATATTTATATATTCAATGTCTTGGTTCAAGTTATTTCACATAGTGCTTTTTAAGAAGAAAAATATTAGGCCATGTACAGAAAACAAAACTTTTAATTGACTAGGAAAATTAATGATGTTAGTTTTAGGTTCATGGTTAGGTTCAGTTCAAGTATATTTACTGAAAGCAAATTAGAAATATGGGGAACACTGGGTAAGGATTTTTAAAAATTATAGTAAGATAATTATGTCATTTTAAAAATATATAGACACATTGTATTTTTCAATAATTGTACCTTATTTGGTTATCAAATTATAGTATAAAATAATTGTTTTTAGTTTTATATCCCAAAAGAAAAATATTAACCTAAAACTGTGTTTGTTTTAAGAAAATTTTGAATGTAAAGAGCTCAAAATTGTGTGCACTGGGAGAGTTGAACCCAGGGCTTTGCCCTGACTGAGCTATATCCTCATCCCTGTAAAAATTTTTTAAATTTTAAGACATGGTCTTGTTAAGTTGCTGAATTACCCAAGCTAGGCTGGAACTTGTGATTCTCCTGCCTCAGCCTACCATCCTGCTGGAATTGCAGGGATGTGCCACCATGCCAGGCAAGACCTCAAAGTTTTAAAAGCTACAGTAGAATGGGAGATTATAGGTGATTTCCATTTCTTGTACACCAACAAGAAAACAGAACAGTGAGCTACAGTTACAGACCTCATATCTCAACCTTAGCAAATGGAATACCTCAAAGATGTTCCTGGAAAAATATGTTAGTTACATCAGAGTAATGACTAGTAGTATAATTTATCATGATGGTATTTTCATTTGTTTCTTCACATTAATATTTATTTTAAAGATATAATTCCAAAGAGAATATTGTAATAGTGATTTCTGTACTCAGTGCTTATTAAATACTGACAATGTGCCAGTGCCTATTCTAGTCAAAGAGGATATAAAAATAAAAAGATAATGCCTCATAATTTTTAAATATGTATTTATATGTTCCAGAGGTTCAAATTATTTCACAGTGCTTTTCTTGGAAGAACTATTTGCATCATGCTTAATAAATAAAAATGTTGTGTTCTTTGAAATTATTTGGTAACTTAATGATATTAGTTTTAAATTCATGGTAAGGTAGGAATAGTTCAAGTATATTTACCAGAGGTAAGTTAAAAATATATGAGCCATGAGGTTAGAGATTTATTTCATGCTAATAAAATTAATTTCATGGTAATGAAATTATGTCATTTAGTGTCTGAATTTTTGCTAGAAGTGGCCATATCACTTGATTTTTTAAAGTCATTGTATATAACTTAAATGTCAAATTATATTATAATATTATTTTCATGTACTCAGAAATTTGGAGGCAAATTTGTTTTGAGGAAATGTTGAGCACTGAAGATTTCAAAGTTAAAAATTATACTAAGTGAGTGATTATGGATGATTTTCTTCTCTTGGAAATCTTTCAGAAATTACGTTTTCTCTTTAATGTACATAAACAACTAAAAAGCCTAATGAGAGGCACACCTGTAGTCCCTATACTTTAACGTCAATAACTGCTAATCTCCCTGTCTCAGTTACTTTTCTCTTGTTGCTGAGATAAAATACCAGATGCCCAGAATTAAGGAAGGAAAGGTTTATTAGCTCACAGTTTGTGGAGGTTTCAGTCCATACTTGGCTGGCTCCAAGGCAGAGTGGCACAAGGCAGAGGGCAACAGTTCATGGCGGCAGAAGACAGCAAAAGCAACAAAAGCAAAAGGGAGGAAGGAGCAGCAAACAGCCTCTTTCCCTCCCTTACATTATATGCAAACTATCTGCCCTGGGTTGGATGTAGCACACACACCATGAATCAATCATAAACTCTAGAAGCCTGCACCACGACTGCAGGAGGCTTTGAAGGGACAACCAGATGCAAAGCATACCATTCTACCCTGGCTCCCCAAAGGCTCATGTACATTTCTTTATGCAAAAGACATTTTAGTCTATCTCTAAGAGTTGCCAAAGTCCTAACAGTTTCAGCATTGCTGAAAAGTCCAAGTCTCAAGTCTTCTCCAAGGTCTAAGGCAAACTCTTATCTGTGAGCCCCTGTACAAATGAAAAGTTAAACACTTCAAACATTCAATGGCATAAGATAGACATTACCATTCCAAAAGGTATAAACAAGGGGATATGAAGCATTGGGACCAAAACAAGTCTAAAATACAGTAGGGCAAACATTAAGCCCTGTAGTTCTGTGGTAAATTGTGAGCCCCAAAGGGCTTGTGTGACTGCCACTACAGCACTTCTGGAGGTTGTAGCTCCTAGGGCTTCTCTCTTGGGCCCACTTTGCTCCCTCCTTGCAGCTTTCCTCAGACAATCCCACTGCTTGCCCCTCTTGTTGGTTTTGCTATCTTTTGCTGCCATAAACTGTTTCCCTCTGCCATGTGCCACTCTGCTATGGAGCTAGCCGAGTATGGACTGAAACCTCCACAAACTGTGTGGTAAATAAACCTTTCTTTCCTTAATTCTGGATGTCAGGTATTTTTTTCTCAGGAATGAGAGGAAGTAATCAAGACAGAATTTGGTATCAGAGAAGTGGAGTCCTTGCTGTGACTATCCTTGACCATGTGGTTCAAGAGCCTTTGGAAATGGCTTTGGGGAAGTGTTTGGAAATATTTGGAGATCTCACCTAAAAAAGAAACATTAGAACACCTTCGGCTGTTCTGTATGAGAGATTCTGGTCAGAGTTCAGAAGACTAGAAGAAGGCTGATAGAAATTCTGCTGGTAAAGACCAGGTTTGGGAGGTTTCTGCTGGGAAGAAGAACTCCATTAGTTGTTGGAGTCCGGATGATGTGTGTTATGGCTCGTTTGTCTGCATTTTGCTTGTGTCCAGAGACTTTGCATGAGACTGAGATTAAGGGCAGTGGACTAATTAATCCAGCAGAAGAAATTTCAAGACAGTGTAATGTTGAGGTGGTGGCATGGCTATTGTTGGGAGATTTTAGCCTGATTTATGTTGAGAATCAAGAGCAAAGAGCCCAGCAGGATGATTTAAAATGTTGTGAGTTTGGCCAGAAAAGAAGCTCCAGTAAAGCTGTGGATTGCAAAGATAGAGCTGAGAAGATCTCGATTGCTGAGAAGGAACAGGAAAATATAAAAGATGGCCTGAGGGCATCACAAGAAGCAGCAAGTCTTCATCCTTTACAGCCTCAAACCTACAGAGATGAAAGACTTTGTTTCAAGGAGAAAGCTGCACAGCACCAGATTCCAGAATGGTGGCAGCATAGAGACTTTGTTCTGCACAATTGGATTCAGAGTGCCCAGCACTCCAGTAAAATGTAAGATACTTTTTCTTTCCAAATCATATATCTGGATATGGTTATCATAGTTCAGTTTTTAGCATTCATTTCCATGAAGGTGCATACTTGTATGTGATTGGGCTTTTTTGTATGTCAATCTTAGAACTCTTTAAAATGGAAATGTTATTTTTGGAAACTATAAAAAAAAAAAACAGTTTTCCTTTAAATCAGCAAATGGCTAAATATTATTAGAAGGAAAGTTTTAAATTCTTGAGTTTGCTGGTTCTTATTACAAACTTCTTAAAGAAATAGAACCTGATCATAAACTAGAAACTAGTAAGAGGATATCTGTATCCAAAAGAAAACGATAGATTAAAAATTAAGATGGTGAATTCTGACACTCTACAGTTTCCTTTGAAAAGGTACATACCTGTTGCTAAATTAAAAGTCAGATTGAGATTGAGAGACCTTATTAAATTATACAAGAAACTACTTGGAGAGGTATGGTAATAAAAAAGCATTAGTGTTAGAATTATGTACTGTTATTGAAGTTTTATAGAAACATTACTTAACTGCTAGAGCTATTTTTTTAAAAAAATTGCCTTTCACAGTAACTATATTAAAAAATTATAGTGAAAAAGGAAGTAGAAGTAATATATAGAAGTATTTTAAATTTATTTCATATTATTGTATCTGTTGTTCAGATCAGCTCTTCTTGTTTTAATGTAGATGATAAGAGAAAATAAAAAAAATATTGTCCACATTTAGTCTACTCACTGAGGAAGAAAATGAAAATGCCAGGGTGAAGTATTCTTATCAAATGTAAATAATTTAGAAGTTACTTTAGCAAAGGGACATGTCAATAATATCAAATTTTTACTAAGAGCTAATTAAATGTCAGCTACTAGTCTAAGCATTTTATGTATTTATTTCTTTTCATGATCACTCAGTAAGGAGATCCAATTATTAATATCATTTTGTAGATGAGGTTACTGAAGCACAAAGCATATTGCCTAAAGCCAAACAACTAATATATAGAGGAGTTGTGACAGTAAGGAGTCACATATAGGGGGGCCACAGAAATTTGAGGTTCAGATCCACATGAACAGAGAAGAGCCACACAAAGATTTTTTAAAAATGAAAGTAAGTTTATTATAAAAGTACAGCAGATATGAACATAGTCAAATAATATATTACAACACACCGAGGCAAGAGACAGAACTAAAGGTGAAGGGGAATACTCTGGGGAAAGATCTTGCATGAAATATGAACATAGTCAAATAATACATTACCATACACTGAGGGAGGAGACAGCACCAAAGATGAAAGGGAACACTCTGAGGAAGGATCTTGCATGAGATAGGATCTTCAGCAGGTGAGAGACCACATCACACCCAGTTTCTCAAATCCTTAAGTGCTGTGTTCAGACACAAGTGACTTCATGCTAACAGGCCTGCATGACTGTAAGGATTATTTCTGGCTTTAGCTAGAGCCTGGGAACAGTCAGTTCTTTGGGTATCATAAAAAGACCATTTGCACAAGTAATAGCAGAAAATTTCCCAAGCATAGGAAAAGAATCTGACGTACATATAAGTGAGGTATATGGAACTCCAATTAGCCATAACCAAAATAAATCTACACCTAGACATATAATAATCAAGATTCCAGAAATTCAGCATAAGAACAGAATATTAAAAGCTATTGAGGAAAAAAAATAGATCACTTATAAAGGAAAGCCCACCAGAATTATGGCAGACTTCTCAACACAAGCTATCAAGTCAAGAAGAGCTTGGGTTAGGGCTGGGGATTTAGCTCAGTGGCAAAAGCGCCTGCCTGGCAAGCGCAAGGTCATGAGTTTGGTTCCCGGTACCAGAGAAAAACAAAAAAAAAAAAAAAAAAAAAAAAAAAAAAAAAAAGAAGAAGAAGAGCTTGGAGTGAAGTATTTCAAGTCCTGAAAGTAAATAACTTCCAACCCAGATTGATGTACCCTGCAAAACTAGCTTTCAGAATTAATGGAAAAATAAGATACTTCCATGACAAAGAACAACTGAAGAAATTTGTGACCACTAAAACAACCCTACAAAGGGTACTGACAGGTATTCTAAACAGAGATAAAAATGTGTGTAATTCCAAGAACAATAAAAGGAAACCACCAGGCAGGGAAAAAAATTAAACACACTGAAAAAGCAGGGAACCAAAAGTGGGAAAATAACATGACAAAGATAAACCAAAACATATCAGTTATTATCAATGTAAATGACTTCAATTCAGCAATCAAAAGAAAAAGACTAGCAAAATGGATAAAGAAACAGCATCGAACAATATGCTGAATACAAGCATTACATTTAACTCAAAAAGAACTTCACACATTGAAAGTCAAAGGATGAAAAACAATACTCCATGCAACAGGAACCCAGAAAAAAACAGGTGAAGCTAGTCTGTTTGTAGACAATGTAATCCAAACTAAGAATGATCAAAAGAAATAAAGAAGGTCACTACATACTTGTTAGGGGAAAGCTTCAAGAGGAAGAGAAAACAATCATAAATATGTATGCACCACACATGGGAACACCCAAATATATAAAACAAATATTAATAGACATGGAAAATCAAATAAGCAATAACACAATTGTAAAGGGAGACCTTAGTACCCCACTGTCACAAATAGATAGATCAAGCAGCCAAAAAATTCAACAAATATCAGAACTGCACCAAACCTGTAAACAAATGGATTTAGTAGATGTTTGCAGAGTGTTCCATCCAACAACATCAGAATACACTTTCTTTTCAGCTGGACACAGGAAATTCTCTAAAATAGGCTATATACTAGCCAATAGGACATGCTTAAGTAAATGCAAAGGAACTGAAATTATCCCATGCATATTTTCTGACCATAGTGTAATGAAATTGGAAGTTATTGACAAAAGAAACCACAGAAACTCCATAAACATATGGAAATTAAATAAACCCTCCTGAACAATCAGTGGATCACAGATGAAATTAAAGACAAAATTGGATAATATCTACAATAGAACAAAAATGCAGCTACAACATACCAGGACCTGTGAAATGCAGCGAATGCAGTTCTAAGAGGAAAATTTACAGTGGTGAATTCTCATATCAGGAAAACAGAATGAGCACAAATAAATAGCCTAATTTTGTACCTCTAGTTTCTAGAAAAAGAAGAGCAAGTGAAGCCCAAAGCCCATTCAAGGGAGGAAATTATAAAGATCAGAGCAGAAATTAATGCAATGGAGACTCAGAAAACAATACAAATAATTAATGAATAAAGAGTTGGTTCTACTAGTGTAAGAACCTGAAAGAGTAAACAAAATCTGAAAGGCATAATAGACATTGTGAAAGTAAAAGAAACTGCTCAAAAGGAAGGAACAACTGGGATGAGGGAAAATAGAAAAAGAAAGAAGGGAAAAAATATGGGAAAAATAAGGGAAAAAATACACACACACACACTCACACAGGATAGCTAAGAGAGTTGTACTGCTGACTTCTATTGCTTTATTGAAAGGAACAGTTAATGTTTAATTGTTTGATCAATCTTACATGCCTATATTTGTTTAACTGAGTGAACAATTTGAAGATAACAATATGTAATACAACAACCATTGTTAATTTACTATCACCTTGTCTGAAATTCTGTATTGCTTCTATTGTTTGGGTGTTGTTTTGTTTATATCTGTTTGCTTGCTAATGTGTTTTCAAAAACATAAATAAAAAGAGTTGGTTCTCTGAAAGAATAAATAAAATTGATAAACCCTTAACCAATCTTACCAAAAAAGGAAAGACTCAAATTCTTGCATTGAGGAAGGAAAAAAAGTGAAATCACTACAGATCGTGTGGAAATTCAGAAGATCATCAATACCTACTCTGAAAATCGTTCCTCTCATAGGATAGAAAATGCAGAATAAATGGACAGGTTCCTAGATATGAATTATGAAAGGTGGATCAAGAAGGTATAAAAATTCTAAATAACCCAATATCAGTTAATGAAATTGAAGATATAATTAAAAATCTATGAACAAGAAAAGCTCAAGGTCCTGATAGATTCACTGATGAATTCTACAAGAAATTTAGAGAAGATTTAATTCCAATCCTCCTCAAACTCTTTAATGAAATTGAAAGGGAAGCAGTACTCCCTGACTCATTCCTGGAAGCAAGTATTACCCTGATACCAAAACCAGAGAAAGACTCAACCAAAAGAGAGAACTACAGGTCAATTT
>NW_004955434.1:9423392-9437210 GCF_000276665.1 Chinchilla lanigera | reverse complement strand
AAATGAAATACTTAGGAATCAGTCTAACAAAGGAAGTAAAAAAATCTATATGTTCAAAATTATAGTACTCTGAAAAAGGAGATAGAAGAGTATTTCACAAAATGAAGAAAGTCCTTGCTCATGGATAGGAAGAACATAGTGAAAAACAGCACAGTGAAAATGGACATACTCCCAAAATTTTCATACATATTTAATGCAATTCTGATCAAAGTACCATTAGCATACCTCCCAGATGTAGAGAAAACACTCTTAAAATTCATTTGGAACCAAAAGAGACCTAGAACAGCAAATACAATCCTGCGAACAAAGGCGAAGCAGAAGTCATCACAATCCCTGGCTGGAAATTATACTACAAAGCCACTATGATAAAATCAGCATGATACTGGGGGAAAAAAACAGACCTGAGAACCAGTGGAACAGATTAGAAGATGCAGACACAACTACAAACACACTCAGCCACCTTATCTTTTACAAAGGGGCCAAACATGTTCACTGGAAAAAGGATAACCTCTTTAATAAACGGTGCTGGAAACACTGGCTCTCTACAAACCAAAGACTGAAACTAGACCCGTATCTATCACGATGCACTAAACTAGTCAAAATGTATCAAAGATCTAAATATTAAAACAGAAACACTCAATCTACTGGTAAAGAAATTAGGTGGAAATCTTGAAGACATAGGAGTAGGCAGAGATTTCATGAACAAAACCCAGACTTCACAGAAAATACTTCAAAGAATCAACACCTGGGATTTCATCTTATTAAAAGAAATCACCAACAGAGTGAGAAGACAATCCACAGAGTGGGAAAATGTTTAGTAGATGAGGTATTTGCAATGTGGCTGGCCCAAATGGGAAAGGGTGTGTTGTTATATATTGTTAACTGATTCAGATGATAAATTCAGAAGAAAGAGAGCATGTGTTTATGATTGATGGTATGAGCATTAGCACATTTGGAATTACAAATATCAGATGCTAGAAACTGGCAAACAACGTTATTTATATGAGTAGGTGTCTAGTTGTATAGACTTCAAGAACAATATGGTCAGGGCCTTTAACCATTTTTTTTTCCGTTGTCTTCAGTATCCCCTTCTTGAACATTTTGTTTGTCCTAAATTGGTTTCCTTACTACAAAGAATAAACAAATGGGATCTTACCTTATTAAAAAGCTTTTGCACAGCAAAAGAAATCCCTGACAGAGTGAAAAGACAACTCACAGAATGGGGAAAAAAATATAGCCAACTGTTTCTCAGATAAAGGACTTATATCTAAAATATATAAAGAATTGAAAAAAATAAGACCCATCCCCCCAAATTCAAAGACTCAATCCAAAAATCTGCATCTGGGATGAATACACACTTCTCAGATAAAGAAGTACAAAGGGTAAATAAATATATGAAAAATGTTCAACATCATTTGTCATTTGAGAGAAGCAATTTAAAACAACACTGAGATTCCATCTCACCCCAGAAAGAATGGCTATCATCAAGAAATTAACCAATAACAAATGTTGGAAAGGCTGTGGGGAAAAGCAACCCTACTCCACTGTTATTGGGAGTGTAGACTGGTGCAACCATTGTGGAAATCAGTGTGAAGATTTCTCAATAGACTAGGGTTAACAGTCCCATTCAACCCAGCTATTCCCCTTCTGGGTATTTTCCCAGAAGAATTAAAAGCATCATACCACAGTGATATATTTCTACCCATGTTTACAGCAGCACAATTTGTAAGAGCTAAATTTTGGAAACAAGCCAAATGCCCGTCAACTGAGGAATGGATAGAAAAGATGTGGTATTATTGTACAGTGGAGTACTACTCAGCCATATAAAGAATAAACTTGAGACTTTTATAGGTAAGTGTATGTGACTTGAGACCATACTCATAAGTGAAAGAAATCAGACTCACATGTGTGAACTGTATTCTGTCCCTGGTATTGGAAACAGAAAGAGTAAATAAGGTCTAAAATGTGCAATAGATATTGTGAAATGACAAGAAATTATTCAAAAGAAAGAAGGAACTAGGTTGGGGAAAAGGGCAAAGGATGGAAGGGAAAAGGAAAAACTGCAAGTCAGTCATACTATTGTGTCTCTTCATTCATTGAAAGGGAAGGTTTGTGCTAATATCAATTGGAGAAGTTTTTATGCTCATATCTTGTATTCTGAGTAGCTACTTTAAAGATAACAATATGCAATGTATTAACTATTGTTTTTCTTCTGTTATTGTGTTATAAAATTTTGTTTTACCTTTTTCCATAAAATAAAAAAAATTAGCTTATAAATAATCATGTTTGTAATGGTATTGTAAATAGGAGGTATTTATAGGAGTTTTAAAATAAAGTTTAAGATAAGCCGTGGAGATGAGAAATACACACTTCTGGGACTGACTGTCCCATTGCTTCTGACCAAACGCTAAGAAATGGTCAAGGTGGCATCATCCATGCACATAACTGCATGTTATAAATGAGTTTTTGTAGAATCTTCTAGGGAGCTGACTTGGTCATGATTTTTGCTCTTTTACATTTTTTATTGCATTATGTTTGTAAGTATCTTGGTTTGTTTTGAGATAGGATCTTGCTATGTAGTTCAGGCTGGTTCTGAACTCACTATGTAGCCAGTCCTGGCTTCACACTCAGGATGATCCTTCTGCCTCAACCTCCCAAGTGCTGGGATTACAGGTGTGTGCCACCACACCTGGCTGCAAGTATCTTCTTAATGATTTTTGCATCTATCTTAAGAAAATTGGCTTTAGTTTTCTTTTCTGGTTGAGCCATTATTTAGTGTTGGTATCAGGGAAATGGTAGCTTCCAGGAATGAATTTGGCAGTGTTTCTTTTCTTTTGATTTCATAGAAAAGTTTGAAGAGTACTGGCATTAGTTCTCTAAATTCTCATAAGACGAGATGAATCCATTGGTTTCTGGGCTTTTCATAGTTTTTTATTGTTGCCTCTTTTCATTGTCTGTTGTTGGTTTATTTGAAGTTTTTATATCTTCTTGGTTCTATTTTGGTAATTAATTTGTCTAGGAATTTATCTACACTTTCTAGTTTCTCCAATTTATTGGAATATAATTTTTTTAATATTTTAAAGGAAAAAAATAAAAACAAAATAGACTTTCAAAACAAGATAATAGGAGAGTAACAATAATTAATATTGTGTATTATTATATTTTGTTACTCAGAGAACAAGATATAGGCATGAAATATTGTACAAACAATATTAGCAGAAGCCTTTCTTTTCAGTGAACTAAGAGAAACTAGCTGTGTAACTAGCTGTCTTGGTTACTTTTTTCTCGTTGCTGGGACAAAATACTTGATGCCCAAAATTAAGGAAGGAAAGGTTTATTTCACTTACAGTTTGTGGAGGTTTCAGTCCGTACTTGGCAGGTTACAAGGCAGAGTGGCACATGGCAGAGGGCTACAGCTCATGGCGGCAGAACACAGCAAAAGCAACAAGCACAAAAGGGGAGGAATGGCGGCAAGCAGCCTCTTCCTCTCCCTTACATATGCAAACTATCCACCCCAGCGCGGGTGTAGCTCTCACACCCATAATCAATCAAGCTCTAAAAGCCTGCCCCATGACCCCATGAGGCTTTGGGGGGGCACAGACACAAACCATAACACTAGCTTAATTATCATGTGTAAATATATATATTTTTAAGGGAAAAGGAAGAAAATGATGTATACATTTTTTTGTTATTGTTTTGCTTTTGTTTTTTTTCCAGTACTGGGAATTGAACTCACGACCTCACTCTTGCCAGGCAGGTGCTGTGCCGCTGAGCTAAATCCCCAGCCCCGATGTATACATTTTTAAACAGTTTATTCTAATCCTCTGGATTTTGGCAATGTCCATTTTTCTCTTCTAATTTCACTGATAGAAATCTTTACTTTCCATTTGTTGGTAAGTTTGGCTAAGGGTTTATCAATCATATTTATCTTTTCAAACGACCAACTCTTTCATCCATTGATCCTTTCAATTTCTGTTTTAGTCATAATTTCTTTGAATTTGACTCATAATTTCTATCTTTCTATAGTTTGGAGTTTCAATGGCTCTTGCTTTTTTAGGACCTTAGGATATAGCAGTAGGTTATTCATGTGGGGTTCCTTTTAGAAATGTCCCTGATGCTGGAATGTATCTGATGGGCTTCTCCTTCAAGGTACCATCCTGTGTCTGGGTTTTTGTTTATTCCCTGTTTCTGAGTACCTGTGGATATCAGCATATGTTTTGTCTTGTGAGCACGGCTAGGAGAGTGCTAAAGTTGATAATTTAATTGCTTTATCCTAACATTCCTACAGTTTTCTAATTATATCTGTAAACTTCTAACAGTAGTGGATAAATCCACTAGTTATTTTTATAATTTATAAAATTTTTCTTGTTTTCCAAATGATTTTATCTGTAGATTCCAATACTACATTGTCTAATGTCCAAAGATATTTAATAATGGTATCTTCTTGATTTTCTATGCCTTTTATCAATGTTATATTATACAGTTTAATTTTCACAATTTGAATGCATTCCTTAAGCCCCACTCCAAAACCCCTTGCCGTTCTTTCTCCCCCTTGAGGAAAGCCACTGTCCTGACTTCTAACAGTACAGTCTAAGTTTGTGTCTAATTTTGATCTTATATCATTCAATTCCTATGGTTTGTAGTTTTATGCCTGGTTTCTTTAGTCAGTATTATGATAGATTTATCTTACTGTGATATCATCACTCCCTCTGGGGGCTACCTTAATGGGACTTTAAAACTGCAAGCAGTGCAAAGCCCCTGGGTTCAATTCCCAGTACCATAAAAACAACAAAACTGCAAGCCAGTTAGAGAACCCATGCAAACAATTTCTCTTTAGAGACACCTCTGAGAATAGGGACAGCAGACTAATCACATGGACTACATTGTTTTCTTCTGTCCTGAATTATCCGTTTTATCTTCCATTCCAGGTGTTCTCTTTATTTACTTTGATCCTTCTGTATTAATATTCTTGGTTTCCCTTAAAAATCTGACAGCCCTTCATTACCTGTTCATAGGGATGATGAAGAACTGGGTAATTAATGTAAATAGATGCTATAGATTTTTCTTTGCAGTCTGTAGGTTTTATGGAATGAGCACCATGGAACAATAGAAAGGCTTCCCTTTAGGATGGGTGAGCAAGAAGCAAGCTTAAGAACCCCACAGTGAGCAAGGATTTACTCTAAGGAGGACCATGGGCTCTTTCAGGCTGAAATAGTACTTCCTTTACTTTTCTCTCCCTCCTCTGTTATTGAAGGCCAAAACTGCCTCCACAGCAGCCCTTTTCTCTTTGATCCAATCCCTGCAATAGGAGCTACCTCCAAGAGATGTTCCACTCTGGATAAAATTTGTCTGAGGATAAATCCTGTCACCTCTATGTAGTTGGAGGGGATGGATATCATTTGTCATTACATAAGGAGTTATTTAATTATATCTCAAGCTTTGAGCTTCTCCAGTATTCTTATAGGCAAAGTAATGGTCTTCTGAATCCACTTTAGGTTATAGGATTTCCTGCTGTCATATTAGCATCACTCTGATTGCATCTGTTTCCAAAAATCGTCAAATTTCTGGATTGTTTGGTGTTGTCCTTCCTTGGTTTCCAGCAGCAATGTGGATCTATTCTTTTGTAAACTGTTATTAGTTTATTTTTATATAGATAAATAAAAAGAAGTAAAATAGAATAGTATCTGATCTCAGAAATCAGTTATACCTACTGAAAGGTTTTTTTAAATATAATTTTATTATAAAGAGGAGACATACATCAACAAAAATCATGTGGTACATATGTAGAGAATGACAAAAAGATTGATGTAGTATTTGTCCAATACAACCTTGCTTAATGTTTCTTTTAGACTTTTCTTTCTGTGCTATATTTTTTTTAATTTACTTAGTTATTACTCTGTATGTTCTATAAATTCTGTTCTATAAATTCTGTTCTATAAACTCTGTATGTTCTATAAATTTTTATATTATGATTTTTGCACTTGACTCTATATCTCAACATTTTCCAATATTGTGGATAGCCTTTTCAATGTGAATATGCATTGTAAAACCTGCAGGATATTTCATTTTATAAACAATTCCCATACCTCTTATCCACTGTCTGTGGATAGGCAGGAAAATAGACATCTCACTTCATGGGAAGCCTGGGTATAGATTTGTTCTGAAATGAGAGATTAAGGGCTTTGTTTTATTTATTTATTTATCTATCTCTTTCTTCATAAAAATTATGTATCCATAATTTTTTATCCATAGTATGTGTGCATGTATCCAAATTCTAGAAGAACAAGAGGGTATATAATGAAAACTTCTACCTGTCTCCACCCCTTGATTTACTCTCTCAGCTGCAACCACTGCTACTAATTTCTTGAGTAGTTTTTCAAATCTATATACAGGCATATTTGAATAGGAATATACATATGAATGTGTCTATGCACACAAATGGTAACAGACTATGACTTTTCAATAATTTTATTAGTACATGTTTGTAATTCATAGTTTATAATCATCTTGGGGAGTGGTTACATATACACATTACAGCTTGTTTTTTAATGACCTTCCCCTTCTATCCCTCTGCTCCATCCTCCTCTGGTTCTCCTATCCCCTTTTTCATAATTGTTGATATTATTTGCCTTAGCTCATGTTATGGCATATGGTGTTTACATTAACTGGGGCTGTCAGGTTCCTGTACACGGCACACATTTATTCCTCTCATTTCCCCTTCCCCTTCTCTTCACCCCTCACCCTTGTTCTCTTGAACCACTTACTACTTCAAGAGATCTGTCCCCTGTCCCTTTCTATTTTTTATCCATCTTTTCTTTGTTTGTACCTCACTCAAATGAGAGATATTGTATGGTATTTAAACTCGTGTGTCTCATTTATTTCACTTAATATGATATTTTCCAAGTGTATCATTTTGTCTATAAGTATCTCAAATTTACCATTTTTCTACAACTGAATAGTATTCCATTATATGTATATAGATACCACATTTTCTTCATGCAATCATCTGTTGATGGTTATACAGACTGCATCAAGGATTTTAGCTATTGTTAAGTATACTGCTATAAATACTGGTAAGCATGTGTCAATGTCTCATGATGACATAAAATCCTTGGGGAAGATACCTAGCAGGGGGATAGCTGGGTCATATGGAATTTCTAATTTCAGTTCTCTGATAAATCTTCATACTGGTTTCCATAATGACTGTGCTAGGTTACATTCCTACCAATAATGCAGGAGGGTTTCTTTTTCACCACAGCCATGTTAGTATTTGTCATTGTTTGCTTTCCTAATGATTACTGTTCTTTCTGGAGTAAGGAGAGATCTTAGCATTGTTTGAATTTACATTTCTTTAATGGCCAGAGGTATTGAATATTTTTTCATATATCTATTGACCATTTGTATTTCTTCCTCTGTGAAATGTCTCTCCATTTCTCTTTCCCATTTCTAGATGGTGTCTTTAATTTTAGGTCGTTTAACTTTTTTGAGTTCTCTCTATATTTTAGTTATTAGTCTTCCATCTGATGAGTAGCTTGCAAAATTTTTTTTTTCATTCCATAGGTTGTATCTTCATCCTGTTTGGAATTCCCTAAGCCAGTCTGAGGTGTCCTTTACGTTACCCAGCACTTCAGTCACCAAGAGTGGCTGTCAGAGGCCTCTTTCTTCTCTCCTAGTTCTTGTCCATAGTAGAAAGAAAACATAATAGGAAAACTAAATCACACTGTTAGTCTTTCATCAACAATTCTAAGTTTGCTACTATATGGCTTTGCTAATAATATGCAATATCAAGATTTTAGAATTAACAAATCAAAAATATAACACTTTTCTCAAGAATTTGGCTCTTTTCAAATAATGGACTTAAGATTTTCAGTCTGTTGTTTCTGTATATTTTCTAAAAACCCATTCAAATGTTCAGTCTTCTTCTATGTTCCAGGATGTTATTTGTCATTTGCTCCAAAGTGGTGAAAGGCACTGACTGAAATGGCAAAGGACTTGGCACAAGAAGAAACACCTGACAAAGAAAAATTTCTAGTGATGTTACAAACACCCCTTTATCATCCTATGAGGGTGTGATATGGAACTGATACTGCAGATGAATATTAATTTGTAATGGGATGGATTTGGAAGGCAAAATGATTTCCATGCAAGTGTTAACAATAAAACCAGTGAGATTTTTATATCTCTGTTTAAAGACTCTGATCTTTCCTGATATGTAACAGAAAAAGCTAAACATAGATCAGATGGATAGAAGCTTCAGATCACATGCAACCATGCCCTCAGGAAACAGAAACCCGGGAGCATTATCTAATGTATCAATCAAGGGAATTTCACTGCCAAAGTGACAGGTGGAGATAACTTCCCAGAAGGATGTTAGTCAATGTCTTAATGAGATAAAAAAAAAAAAGAATCAAGACAATTGAAGAATAAAAATCCTCTGCAAACCCACACTGTTAACTCTGTGTTCGGATTTAAAAGATGAGTAACCACACTTTGTTTCTTTGTTTTATATTCAGCTGGAAAGGCAGCTACTGTTGCAGAATGAAATGAGGGAAAGACAAATGGCTATGCAGATTGCTTGGTCTCGAGAATTCCTCAAATATTTTGGGACATTTTTTGGCATTGCAACCATCTCTTTAGCCACTGGGTACGTTTACCATTTCCTTTAAGATTTTCTTAAATAGTGTGCTTCACTTTGTCTTTGATCATATTATTAATTTGGGTAAGATAAGACTTTGGTCCAAATCATGTATATATAAACAAAGAAACACCTTGTAGGCTAGTTATTAGGGGTAAACTCTGTAGAATCAGGGTTGTAGTAGTTAATTTTGTCATTAGTTCCTTAGGTTTCTTGTGGCCTTTTCTCTACTTTAAATTAAAGAGAGGATTAACTGGATACCAAGATAGGAAGTGTCTATGGGTTTATCCCTACAGTTTTTGAATGATAGCTTTCAATCCTTATCTATTTTAAAATGAGGAATCTAAGCCTCACAGTGAAATAAAAATAAGCAAGTCACAGGCCTTCCCATGAGAACTGCAGAATGTAATGAGAGGCATTATGTAAAGAAATCTTACTTCCATAGGAAATTCAAATGAATTAAGGAACTTTTGAAATGGAGTATATTCCTACAGAAAGCAGAATCTTTTGTGTGGTCATGTGTAGATACATGTACTTAGGGATTCTTCCTTGATACAAGGTCTCCTTTATTCTTGAAACAGAGCAATAAAACAAAAGAAGCCCGTCTTCTTCATCCCTATAGTTCCATTAAGCTTTATTTTCGCCTACCAGTATGATTTGGGCTATGGAACACTTCTACAAAGAATGAAAGGTAAGTCTTTGATAAACCAGAGTTCCTATTTCCTGATGCATTTTCTGGT
This sequence comes from Chinchilla lanigera, assembly GCF_000276665.1. Lineage (NCBI taxonomy): Eukaryota > Metazoa > Chordata > Mammalia > Rodentia > Chinchillidae > Chinchilla > Chinchilla lanigera. The sequence goes on along the minus strand of NW_004955434.1, from coordinate 9,427,835 downwards.
TCAAGAATCCTGTCTTTATAATCCTTGACTTATGGAGATTCCAACAAAATCCATTTTCCAGCTTCCAATGGCTAATATTTTTGCTCTCTTTCACATAGTGGTATCTGGAATCAGCTCTTACCAGCTCACGAGAACTGACTGAATTTTTCAGGAATTTTGCGAACAATGGAGGTTAAACATAGCCATTTAACTGAATAAAAACTAAAATATAAACTTGTAATTTCATAAATTTTAATAAATAATATTAAATATATTTAAAACAAAGATAAAAACACTTAAACAGATTTATAGAATGTCAATGACATGCATTATACAATTCTTAAAAATTTTTGTTAATATCACATTTACAGGCTTGCAATGGAGAGTACCTCCATCACTGTAGGGAGTTAATGCTGAAATGTATTGATTACAATGTGAGAGGAAAGGAAATTCTAAGTCAACTGTATTGCCTTTTCATTATTACTTTTTCTTTCTGAGTCAAGAGAATGTCCATAAAATTAATGTCAACTTTTATATGTAACTTGCATTGTATTGAGAAAGTTTAGAAAGCCTAAAATTATGGTAATGTGATACTATAGCAGATACCAGAGATAAAGATAAAAGTTTTCTTTGACTCACACAAGAAAATTTTTGTTGTTCATTTGTCTTCAACAATAAAAGTTAGCAAACAAACTCACTGGAAGAACGATAGCCTCTTTAATAAACGGTGCTGGAAAAATTGGCTTGCCACTTGCCAAAGACTGAAAATAGACCCAAGCCTATCACCATGCACCAAACTCAAGTCAAAATGGATCACAGATCTCAATATTAAAACAGAAACAGTAAATCTATTGGAAGAGAAAGTAGGTAAAAACCTTGAAGACATAGGGGTAGGCAGAGAGTTCATGAACAATAACCAAACATGAAACACTTCAAAGAATCAACAACTGGGATCTCATCCCACTGAAAAGTTTCTGCACATCTAAAGAAATCACCAGCAGAGTAAAAAGAAAACCCACAAACTTGGAAAAAAATTTAGCTGACTGTCCTTCAGACAAAGAGCTTCTATCTAGAAAATATAAGAATTAAAAAATATCAGCCCCCTGAAATTCAAAGACCCAATCCAAAAATGGGCAGCTGAGATGAATACACACTTCTCAGATAAGGAAAGACAAATGGCAAATAAATACATATGAAAATGTTCAACCTCATTAGTCATTTGAGAAATGCAAATTAAAACAACATTGAGATTCCATCTCACCCCCGTAAGAATGGCTAGCATTAAGAAATCAACCAATAACAAATGCTGGCGAGGCTGTGGAGAAATAGTAACTCTTCTGCACTGCTGGTGGGAATGCAGACTGTGAAACCACTGTGGAAATCAGTTTGGAGATTCCTCAGCAAACTAGGACTAGAGGTCCCATTCAACCCAGCTATTCCTCTTCTGGGTATTTTCCCAGAAGATCTGAAAACATCATATCACAGCAATATATGTGCACCTGTGTTCATAGCAGCACAATTTGTAATTGCTAAATTGTGGAAGCAACCCAAATGTCCATCCACTGAGGATTGGATAAAAAAATTGTGGTACTTTTATATAATGGAATATTGCTCAGCTATAAGAAAGACAAACTCAAGGCTTTTATAGGTAAATGGTCACAACTAGAGATCATACTCATAAATGAAATAAATCAGACCTGCATATGCAAGCACCACATTGTCTCACTAGTGTAAAACCTGAAAGAGTTAATAAAAACTTAGAGGTATGATAGACATTGTAAAATGAAAGGAAAACGCTCAAGGGTAAAGGACAACTGGGATGTGGGAAAAGAGAAGGGAAAGAAGGAGAAATTTTGTATGTAGGTATATACAGGATAGTTAACATAGTTGATCTACTGTCTTCTATTTCTTTGCTGAAAGAAACAGTTAATGAGTCCTTGATTGTTCAACACTGCATGTCTCTATTTGTTTTCATGAGAAACCACTTTGAAGATATCAGTATGTAACACAACAGGCATTGTTAATTTCCTACCACTTTCTTTGTAACTCTGTATTGTTTGTATTGTTCTTCTGCTGTTTTGTAAATGACTGTCTGCCTGTTAATGTTTTCCTCCTTTTATTTTTAAAATAAAAAAACAATAAAAGTTGGCAAATGCCACTGGGCCCAAGAAATTGCAGCCTTTCCTACGGCAGTTTGGAAGAGAAAAAATGTTTATAAAAATGCATATGCATATGTGTAATATGTATAAATATTAATGAATATTTAATATTATTTTGTATATTTTTAAGTGATTTTAGGTGAAAGAGTAGCTTTCCTGAAAAATTAGATATTTAGTAGATTTTATTTTCTCTCCTATCGCTTAGTTTATGTTCAGGGGCAACATATAGGCATGTTTGTAGTATCTCCACCCCAAAACTTTCTTGTGTACACTTTAAAATGTTATCTTCTGTCAAAAGTAAATCCCAGTCACCTGATTTGTCTATGAATTTTCAAAATTCATCATTTGTTTCCTCTGGGAAGTACATTACTTCTGAGGAAAATGGGTGAACTGTTTAACTGAGATTTGAGGGTGTGGCCGCATACAGTATTAGAGCTTGTCAACGGAACATGGCGATCAGGCCTCCTCAAAAAACTCCTTTGTCATCTCGTATATGTCTGTTCTTTATTTTAAGGTGAAGCTGAAGACATACTGGAAACAGAGAAGAGTAAGCTGCAGCTGCCGAAAGGAACGATCACTTTCGAAAGCCTTGAAAAAGCTAGAAAGGAACAGAGTAAATTTTTCGTAGACAAATGAAACCAGGTTTACTCACTGTATCTCAAAGCACAAAATTATTGGCTTGAATCATGATTTTTACAACTTTTTAAATGCTCAAGATTTTGATATAATGGATTTTATTTTAAAATATTAAAATGCAAGGTGAGGTTTATGGGACTATTTTAAAATAAAATATATGACATTCAACACAAAATCATGTAGGTACTGTAACTTTCAGATTGTCTTCATGCATATCACAGATGTCTAAATGTAAAATTAATAAATTATTTTGTTTTGAACTTCTGGAAGCAATTGTCCTGCTGCTTGCAGTTCTGTCACACAAACTTTCTCTATCACATTCAGTTTTCACAGTTTCTCCTATTATTTGGATTTGACCATTGTACCCTAGCACCCACACAGTGGAACACAACCAATATTAATGACAAACGCATAGACTGAAATGACCATATAGACACTGTTCTGAATGTTGTGCACATGTTTTTATGATCAACCCACAGTTCAGGAGGAAGGCATCATTTTATGAATATGAAAACTGAACACAGAGAGACTGGATTATTTGCCCAAGGTCATACATGAGCTTGAGTTTGGCAGAGCTTGGATTTGAGCCTAGATAATTTGAGCCTAATATCTGTATTCCAAAAGACCTTGAAAAGTTAGGCCTTAACTTTTATTTAACATGTAAGAATAGTTATGAAAGAAAAAAAAACCATTCAAATAATGACTCAGACATAGTTGTGAGAAAAGTTGGAAGGAGGTGGAGATTGATGAGGATATGTATCTTTTTAAATTTAGACTCATAGGAAGCTCATAAAATATTCCTACTTATACCATTCCTCCGGATACAAACCCTTTATAAAATATAATAATTCCAAAAACATACCTATTATGTACTAGGTCCTGTTAAAGTCATTAGACATACATCACTGAGTAGGAAAGCACGCTGCATTTTGGTAAGAGGAATATGTTCTAGTGAGGGATGGGCGAACAGGGGGAGCAATAAACAAACACGGAGACAAACAAGATTCTTTCTCTTTTTTTTTTTGAAACTACATTTTAATAGCAAACAAAGTACAAAATAACTCTTTGGAAAACAGAAATATTTAAACCTTTCCTGACACATTACAACTTTTTATCTTCAGGATACAGGTGGACATGTGTATGCACACTCAGGATTCATCTCATGATGCGCTCATTGCAGGAGAGCTGATTAATGGTCACTCTGAAACCTAACACTAATTCCAAATTATTCCTTACCATAATCTTTTTTGTTGGTGGTGGTACTGGGGATTGAGCCCAGGGCCTTGCACATACTAAGCATATGCACTACTGCTAAGCCGCACCCCGTCCTACCATAATCTTTCTTTTCAGGTGGGAGAATTATTGATAGACATGTAACCAAGAAAGACTTTTGCACCATCACTGCAAGAGCCCAGTGTTCTCAGTCAGCCCACCCACCAACTTCCATAAGCATGTGGTTTCTTATTCTCAATGTGCACTCAAGCCTTCACTCTTTCTATTGGGTTAAATAACCCTTAGTTATTGCGGGCTGATCAGGCCCGCAATCTCCCAAGCAAGTGGATGGCGGAGGCTTAAATAAATGAGGCAATGGAAATGATTTCAGGGCTCCAGGAGGGACTAACTCTCTTAGAGCTTCAATATTCTCTGAGTTTAGACAAAACTTCTTCTT
>NW_004955434.1:9419671-9422072 GCF_000276665.1 Chinchilla lanigera | reverse complement strand
CAGGGACTCACAGAAGTTTACTTACTATGAGTCCACTGCCCGCCTTCAGACAAGGTGCCTAAGCTTCAGACAACTCACAAGTAAACATGGAAAGCCAAATTGGTTAATATTAAATCCATCTCAGAGCCACTTTGTAGTGGTCTCCAACATCTTTCCTCATACACTATGCCACCAAAATCTCTAAATTCCCTAAAGCTCAAAATTACCAATATCACAGCCAGTGCTAGGAGTCATACCTGAAGATAAAAGCAGAGATGTTCCCCTCTGCCGGTGCTAGATCTCCTCTTCGCAGTAACAATAATAATCATAATAACAATAATAAAAAATCCTGGTTCTGTCATCTGGGAAAAAGATTGTCCCTCCCTTCCCCAGTTCTGTCCCCACATCCCTCCTTGAGGGTCGTCCCTGTGAGGCCATCTAGGGGTGCTGTGGAGGGCACTTGGCAACCATCCCCAATAAGCCAGGAGGAGGACAAGATGCAAATGGGAAGGTGCTTGCACATGGGGCCCCAAAGGCCCTCTGGGAACATGCCACCAACCTAGAGCATTCCAGCACTTATCTTAAGTCCAGTCATCACTGAGCCATGCCCTGGCCCTGCCTGAGTCCCATGACACTGAGGCTGCATGGGGGTCATGCTCTTTCACAGTCCATCAATAATTTGCTCAGTATGTCCATGCTCTGGCCAGAGCCTCTCACCACAGCCCAGGCCATTCCAGCCAATGTAAGAATCAGTGCTCCTGATTCTCCTGTGTGATCCCGGTCACCAGAAGCAGGTTGCAGGCCATGAACTGCACACTCAGGAAACTGCTCCTCTGATCTGCCCAGAGTAGACATCCACGAGCTCACTGGAGGAGCCAGCCACCTGCAGACGTGCTATAGCATGTGTTCCAGAGGTCCCAGATGCACCCTGAGTTGTCCATGGAGGCAGAGACCACTAGGCCACTGTCAGGGCTGAAGGCAGGGCTGGTGGTACTATCTCTGGCCTTTCAGCTCTTTGAAAAGTGTCCTGGAGGCCAGGTTCCGCTGGTCCTCGCCAGAAGATATCAATTACTTCCCACTGGGAGAGAAAGCCAGAGAAAGCAGGGGCCATGGTGGCCTGTGAAGAGCCTCACTGAGTTCCCCTGCTGGGCGCTCCGCAGCCAGACAGTCTTGTCAGTGGTGAGCCTGTGGCTAAGCAGAGTTAGGGTGGAATCTGACACAGCCACATCTGCTAGGTTTCCTGCATATAACCTCAGTGGGTACATCTGATCAAAGAACCACAGGCTTGTGGTGCAGTTGTGGGACCCACTGGCAAAGTACAGGCTACAGGGGCTAATGTTCAGGTCCCACACAGGATAGGTATGTCCTTGGTTCAGCACAGTGTTGGGTGAAATTCCCCAGATTCAGTACCGGATGGACATGTCCTCAGAACAAGAAAGCAACCCTGAGTTGTCTGTGAGGAAACGTATACTGTACACTGGTCCAGTGTCCTCACAGGATCTTCATTTCTGTGCCTGGGCTGTCCTCCTTATCCTCCTCTTCCTCCAGCTTACCACAAGTCAAGTGGATACGTGACGTGTCTATGAGGTGGGGCTCTGATTTCAACTTCTTGGACTACAAACTCTGGAGTTTTATCAGGAGTTGCCAAATCCACCAGCAAGCAGCTTACTATTGGGGGTAATTTCTTCAGTGTTTAGCAACTGCTCTGTGTTGCAGAGGTATAGAAGCAGATAGCGGGGAAATCCTGATAGAAATCCAGCAGGTAAAAACCATGCTTGGGAGGTTTCTGCTTAAAGAAGGACTGCAGTGGCTGTTGGACTCCAGATGATGTGTGTGATGGCTTGGCAGAAAGTTTGCATTTTGCTCATGTCCAGAGACATTGCCTGAGACTGAGATTAAGGGCGGTAGACTGATTAATCTGGCAAAAGAAATTTCAAGGCAGTTGAATGTTGAGGCGGTAGCATGGCTACTGTTGGGGTCTTTTAGCCAGATTTATGCTGAGAATCAAGAGCAAAGAACCCAGCAGGATGATTTAAAACATTGTGAATTTGACCAGAAGGGAAGCTCCAGTGAAGCTGTGGACTACAACGACAGAACAGAGGAGATCTCGGTTGCTGGGAAGGAACAGGAGAATATAAAATATGGCTTGAGGGCAGCACAAGAAGCAGCAAGTCCCCACCCTTTGCAGCTGCAAAACCACAAAAGTGAAAGACTTGGCTTGGAGGAGAAAGTTGCAGAGCACCGTGTTGCAGAATGGTGGCAGTCACACTATGTTCCAGAATGGTGGTGGCCTAGAAAATTTGTTTCCCCTGGCTTCAGAGTGCTCAGTGATTCAGGGACTTGATCCCTAGAGCCAAGAGAGGGGGGTTACTGCTCCAACTGGCAGCAGACCATGGCATCATCTATGTGGTGCTAGTTTGAA